>NW_018165149.1:30152-56388 GCF_001263595.1 Phalaenopsis equestris | reverse complement strand
AAGAGTGTGAGATAAGTTGTGTTCTTTTCTTTCTTTGTTTTGTAAACTTGTTTTTATATATGAAATCCATGTTTTGTTGTATTTTTCTCATGAATTCTGAGTAGTCTTCTTTATCCTTCTCCCTATAATGAGATTTGATTTTGTGAACAATTAATTTTGTTATGGAAGGATTTTAATGTCAATAAATTGTTATGATTCGAACTCTAATATTCATTTACTTTTTAATTTGGTCAATTTAGATGTTAAAATTTGTTGAGAAACATAAGATCCGAAAGAGCTATTGATTTCTATAACATAGTGAGAGTCACGTTCAATTCAATGGGTGATGATGTTATCCATGGGGTTGAATGCAAATAAATAGGAAAATATACTTTGTTGGATGCAAAATTGGAAATTTTAAGGTGACATTAAAATCTTCAATTTAGTCCAATTGATTTGAAACTAATGCGAGATTACTAGCCTTCAGGCGAGGGAGAAGTGGGAGCTCTGGAGTGAGAGTCAATATCCTCTCAACCTAACCACAAAATTAGCTCCCAAACTCTGAATTAGTCAATGTTCTTTATGCACTTGAAAGAGGGTAAATAATATGATTGCTTATATTATGCACAATATAATTATATATATATTTTCTTAAATGATTTTAGTTTCTTCACAATTCATATCATTGTAAAGGGGAATTATGTTTTTTAAATTTGAACCCTTCGTCACAAAACTTTGTTTGATTTTAGTAAATTTAATTTTGAAGTTTAGAAGTTAGTTTAGTAATCTTAGTTCTTTTAGTTACATTTCTGTTAGCATTCATTAAACCTATTTTAATTTGTCTTTTTTACTTTAATTTTTATAGTTTGAATATTATGATTTATGTTGTTATCATAAGAATTTGTCTCTTCCAAACTAAGACCTGGTAGTAGTAGACTAGAATTAGCCTAAAAGATTTCTTACAGTACTTCTCTGTGGGATCGATACTGGGGTTTTTAAAGAAGACCCTATATTACTTGAAGCGATACGTGCACTTGCATAGAATACTTAGTGTGTGAACTATTTTATATATTTTATATAACATTTCGATTTTGCACATTAAATACTTAAATATAAATTGGGTCAAGATTTTGATCGTATTTTTGAAAGCTAAATTACTGCATAAGTTTGGGACAAGTCAAGTTTTTGACACTGTTACTGGAGATTTAAAATGATATAAAACATGCATAAAAATAACACACACCAAAGGCGCATCAACTTTTTGGCGCCGTTGCCGGGGGAAGCTTCGGTAAGAATTTTAGGAGAATTTTAATTAAACTTGTAAGACTTAGATTTGGAATTTATAGTATTATTATATAGTGTGTTTAATTTAAAGAAAATCCAAAATACCAAAAATATTTTTGATATCTGTCATATTAGTTAAGTCTTTAGATTTATATTCAGGAGCTGCAGACCTTGAATTTTACAAGTCAGATTTGGAGAGAACTTTTGGGAGAGATTTGAAAAGACTCAATGAATTTAATGTTGAAACAACGAATCAACGATATAATGAGTAATCAGATTTGAATTATAATGCTAGTAGCTTTGGAAAAGTAAACCTCAAGAAAGTGACAAATTTTCAAGAAGATATGCTTACATTTTTAATTTCTCAGGTTGCAGATATTGAGAGGAAGTTTGACAAATACATAAGAAGATATCCTCAAGGAACGCCAATTATTGAAGAAAATTCATTTGGACAATGAATTGAAATTGATCATGAGATATATAATTCTTATTCCGATTATTACAATCCAGGTTGGGAAAATCATTTGAATTTTAACATGAATAATAATTTTGGAGGAGAAAACTAATTTTGAGAAGATAATCAATTTAATCAGACATGTACTTGGAATATTCAGAGTGATTTTAATGATGAACTTTCTTTTCCTCATAATTTTAACTTCTAACCCCCAGAATGAGGAGAAGGATTTATTAGAAGCTGTTATTCAAATGGAGAGTGAGATGGAGTGTCAAGGGACCACCTGAAAATGGAAAACTAACTGGGCATATTATTAACTCAATTAATAATCCTCCTCAATTTAACTCCAACCCACAGGATGAGGAGAAGGAATTGATTTTCGAAGAGGTTGTGATTCAAATGAAGAGTGAGCTGGAAAATCAAGAGGCCACAATAAGAAATATAGAAAACCAACTAGGGCAGATTATTAATGCAATTAACAGTTACCCCCAGAGATTTTACCTAGTGACCCTGAGATAAACCCTAAAGAGATGAATGATGAACAATTTAAAATTATCGAACTAAAATTTAGAAGAGAATTCGAGAATATGTTTCGAAAGAACTTTAAATTGAGAAATGAGGATAAGGAGATTGAAAAACCAAAGGAAAAAAATTCCTAAGGAATTAGAAAAACCTATTTCCTCAACTAAGATAAATATAGAAAGACTCTCTACCATTTACTCAGTACCAAGGGGAAGAATTGAAAGACAACCTTGAACAAAAGAGTAACCTAGAAGAATTTGATCCAGAATTTGAATTTCTAGAGAGAATCCAATCCAAAATTTGGGAGATCTTGAAGTATCTTATAATGATCCATTTCTTATAAAATTTAAGGATGATATTAATATGAAAATTAAGAAGATCACTAGAAGATTATTGGATCTAGAAAGAAATATAAGGAAAAATGATATGAATCAATCTGAAAAGGAAGAGCTGAAAGAAAAATTTAAATTCAAGGACTTTATAGGAATCCCTGAATTTGAAAAAGATTGGGTGATTGATCAAGGATTACTTAAATAGATTTTTGATCTAGGTGGAATCATTTGTTGGGTTGTCGACGTTAAACAAAACTTTTTATGGGAGACAACCCATAATTATCAGTGTGATTTGATTTAGTGTTCTTGAGAGTTATGATTGTCAGAGTTGTACTGTGTTTGCTTTAGTGTGGATTGATTAGTTTGATTGATGATTGGTAGATGTTTGGATTGGTAGATGTTTGGATGATGTTTGGATTGTTAGTGGTTTGATTTTTGTGTGTCATGAGGGAGGTGATTTCTTAACTTTTTATTATGGCTAGACTTATATATTTTCTTGTAGTAGTTGAATTGACGAGTTCACTACGACTTGGGTCTCACTCAGAGTTGAGTTTTAAAAGAGATATTATTAATTTTAACAGCGGCAATTCCATCTCAATTTTATTACTTATTTTCTTTGACTTTGTTTTCATTTTTGTTCTTTTCTTTGACTTTGTTTTCATTTGATAGGAGTAGCTAACATATTTGAAGAGTAACATGTAGATGAATTTACACTATCCTTATAACTGCTAGAGGTGCTTAATGATTGAGATAAGGTGATGCCTAAGGTTGGTGCACGTGAACCAATATACCAGGGATAATCTTATCTCTGGGATTAGAATCTATAAAATCATTTATAAGTGCCCAGTATATCTGTGTAGTGATTCCGCTAGGAAGTAAGTTAGTGAGATGTAATGAGTTAAAAGAAGAATTGGCCTTATTTATCATGTGTGTGTGTGTTTGTGTTACAATAATATAAAGATTTGGAGAACACATAAATTTATATATTTCTATGCTGATGTCTGTTATGTTTGTTAGACATTTCTTTCCATTTTATCGAACATGTTTTAGTTTAGACTTACTTTCTATTGTGCATATTGTTCTGTCCTGATGAATACTTGTAGATGTTTGTGATAGATAGATGTTGTAGATGTTTGTGATAGATAGAATTTCTGAACTGTTTTTCTTCCTGCGTATATTTTCTGTATTGAATGTTATACATATTTAAAATCAAGTTTAGGGATAGAAAAAAAAAATTTAAAGTTAGTATACTTCCTTTTAGTTTAATATTATTGGAAGCTTGTTTTAGGCTAGATTTACTTTTTTCTAGAGTCAATCTATCATGATTATGCACGTATATAAATTTGATAGGAAGTTGTAGTAGTTAGTAGATTCAACTGTTACTTTTTCTTCCTGCTACATTTTAGGGAATTAAGTGTAAAATATTTAAAAATTCAAGTTTGGGAAAAAGAAAAATTTCTTTTAAAAAGAAGTAAACTAAATTTTATTTGTCCTCAATTAACTATATTTTAAAAATTAATTTAACATGACATTGGATATTAGAGTTTAACTTTAAATGACTATATTTATGTTTGTAAACATTATGATAAATTTTGGTAAAATTTTTAGTAACGAAGGCTAATTCCATAGTTAAAGATATTTGATATGAAAGGATAAGACAATATTTTCCAATTTAAAGTAAAGGAAATTATATTTTTGAAGTATTAAGAATCTTCGAGTTTCATGTAGGAAAAAAAGAATGAGACTTTATGAAAAATCATCAAAACTAATATGCATTTATAAAGTGAAGAAAAGTAAAAAATTTTAACTTAAAAAAAAATTTTAACTTTAAAAAAAGGATAGTGAAGTTCAAAATTATTAAAGGCTATCCAAACATATTAATCATCACTTGAAAAAGAAAAGAAAAGAAATGATTGAAAAGATCCTGAATAAAAAAAGAAAAGAAAAAGAAAAAAAAAAGAATGTGAGGAGAAACTTGAAGAGATGTCTAATCAAAAATTGGTTTCACTTGAATCATTTTGAGGAAAAGGCTTTATTACATTTTCTAAACTTGTATTTGAGTATTAACACCCTTAATAGTAAAGTTTTCATGAAATTCTTTTTTATATGGAAATTACAGTTCTTCTTGAAATGAATAGAGATTCAAAAATCTTAAATTTGATTACTAAATATTCTTATACTTATAGTTTTAATATTAAGTTATTAAAAGTTTTTCTTAAATTATACTATTTAATTTATTAAACTAAAGTATAGAAGTTTGTAAGTTAATCTCTATCATAAGTTATATTTTTATGTAGTAAAAGAGTCACTTGAAGACAGTAATGTTTAAGTTTGAGTGATTTTGACACACTTAAAAATTACTAACTTTTTCATATTTATTTTATGCTTAATTTTAATAATTTTTAATGATATTACACTTTAAAAGAAGATGTTTTGCATATTTTTGGAGAAAATGAAGCAAAAATGGTGCAATTTGGAGTAAAAACTAACAAAAAAGAAAATTCTGATTTGACACATTTCGATGTCTTTCTATGCTTAATTTACTTTGCATTTTTCACATATTTTTGAATGAAATTACATTTTAATGAAACGTTGTTTTCATTCTTATTTTATATGTATATTTGTTAGGAGTGAAACACAACTGAAACGAGATGAAACAGAGTCAAACGAAGCAAAATGGTGGAGTTGCTGCAGGGTGGCGACTGAGGCGCTAATATTCAGAGAACTGACACCTGAGGCGCCAGAGACGATATAAGACGTATTAAGACGGTTCAGGACAAAATTTGAGCTGATTTTGAAGGCTCTAAATGATTCAAACGTCTTATGTAGTGATTCAATACATCTAGACACTTTGGATGCTCTTTAATGAAGGGATATGTCTCTTGAATGAGTGAACATGTCTTTTGAGATTCTAAATGTGTGACTTTTGGAGAGAATTTGAGAGGGAATTTTGAATTCTTTTTGAAAGGAGGTAGCCCCTAATTAAAAAGGAGAGGAGTCTAGGGCATGAGTGTGGCGTGAGAGTAGGAGGAAGAATTTGTAGAAGAACAAATTTTCTTCTAGGGTTGTAAGAGAAGAGGGAAGTGAGATTTCTTCTTCATTACGTTTCTAGGAGAGAATTGAGTGTGATTGTAAAGAGAAAAAATGCTTAAAGGAAACTTCTAGGAATTTTCTTGGAAAGGAGTGTTAGATAAGTTGCGTTCTTTTCTTTCTTTGTTGTAAACTTATTTTTATATATGAAATTCGTGTTTTGTCGTATTCTTCTCATGAATTCTGAGTAGTCTTCTTCATCATTCTCCCTACAATGAGATTTGGTTTTGTGAAGAATTAATTTTGTTATGAAAGGTTTTTAATGTCAATAAATTGTGATGATTCGAACTCTGATCTTCATTTACTTTTCAATTTGGCCAATTGAAAAGTTAAAATTTCTTGAGAAACATAAAATACGAAAAGGCTATCATTTCGACAACATGGTGAGAGTCACATTCAATTCTATGGGTGAATATTTTATCCATGGGGTTGAATGCAAATAAATAGGAAAATATACTTTGTTGGATGCAAAATTGAAAATTTTAAGGTGACAGATTAAAATCTCCAATTTGGTCAGTTGATAGGAAACTAATGCGAAATTGTTAACCCTCAGCCGAGGGAGAAGTGAGAGCTTTGGAGTGAGAGCCGGTATCCTCCTAACATATTCACGGAATTAGGGATCAAACTCTGAATTAGTCAATGTTCTTTATACACTTGAAAGAAGGTAAAGAATATGATTGTTTCTATTTGACACAATACAATTTTATATATATTTTCTTAAATTATCTTAATTTTTTCACAATCCATATACTCATTGTCAAGTGAAGATTGTTTTCTTAAATTTGAACTTTTCGTCATAAAACTTTGTGTAGTCTTAGTAAATTTAACTTTGAAGTTTAGAAATTAGTTTAGTAAACTTGGTTCTTTTAGTTACATTTCTGTTAGCATTCATTAAACCCATTTTAACTTGTCTTTCTACATTTATTTATATAGTTTGAATATTGTGATTTATGTTATTATCATTAGAATTTCCTTTTTCCAAACTAAGACTTGATAGTAGTAGACTAGAATTAGATTTAAGAGATTTTTTACTGCGCTTCTCTGTGGGATAAATATTGGGATTTTTAAAGAAAGCCTCATATTACCTGAAGCGATACGTGCACTTGCGTAGAACCATAGTGTGTGAATTATTTTATATATTTTATATAACATTTCGATTTTGCACATTAAATACTTAATATAAATTTGGACAAGATTTTGGTCATATTTTTTAAAACTAAATTATTGCGTAAGTTTGGGACGGGTCAAGTTTTTGACCATGTTACTAGAGATTTAAATTAACATAAAATACAAAGAAAAATAGCACACACCAGGGGCACATCAATTAACAGTTTTTTCTAAGACCCTCCTAATCTTCCTACTGGAAACTTTGGCTAATCCATTCACTTGGAGATGGTAAGCATTAGCAATTTTGTGAGTTATTCATATGTTGGAAACTAATGCTTCCATCTTCTTATTGCAAAAATGGCTACTCTATCACACATAATCAACATAGGTGTTTCAAATTGGATAAAAATGAACTTAAAAAATTTTAGAACATTTTGAGCATCACAATTGGGTAGAATCATAACCTTAACCCACTTAGAGAAATAATCTACTGCTAACAAAATATAGAGATTTTCAGTGGAAGGTGGAAAAGTCTAAAGTATATTCCTAAAAAATCAAATATTTCAACTTCCTAGGTCCATTGAGGAACATCTCATCTTTTTTAGATTTATTTCCCACCCTCTTACATTTATCACAAGTTATCACATATTGATTAACATCTTTATAGATGGTAGACTAATAAAATTCAGATTGTAAAGTTTGGAAGCAATGTTAAATATACCAAAATGCCCTACATATTCCAAATCATGACAGACACTTAATGAGATCGGTGACCTCTTCCAAAGGCACATCTCCTAAGAATTTGATCCTGACACCTTGGAGGATGCAATATCCAAGAATGTCAATTCCAAATACTTCTTCAGTCACCATGAATTGACATTTTTTTCAATTTAACACCAAATTTATTTTCTCACACCTTTGCAAAACCTTGCAAGTTTGTTTAGGTAAGAATCAAATGAAGTGCAAAACACAGAAAATTGGTTGAAAAGTGTTCTCACACCTTTAGAAGAAGTATTCATGAAAAACTCAATGCCCATCTCTATCTCAGAAAAGATGGACATCATGCAGGGCTGAAAAGTGGTTGGCGCATTGCATAGTCTAAATGACATCATTCTAAAGGCAAAAGTTCCATAGGGGCTAGTGAAGGTGGTCTTGTCTTGGTCCTCAATGGCCATGGGGATTTGATTGTATCATGAATATCTTGTTAGGAAGCAATAAAATGGGTGCCCTGCTAAGCTATACAACATCTTGTCCAAAAATAGCAGGGTAAAAAAGTATTTCTAGTGACGACATTCAACTTCATATAATCAATACAAGTCCTCAATCCCATAACTATCCTCGTGGTAATCAACTCATTATTCTTGTTTTCAACAACTGTGACCCCTCTTTCTTTTGTACACAGTGGATCAGACTGACTCAAGCACTATCTAAGATGGGGTAGGTAATGCATGCGTCTAGCCACTTCAAGATTTCCTTCCTCATTACCTCCTCAAGGATAAGTTTCAATCTCCTTTGTGGGTCAGCTTTAGACATGTGTCCCTCCATCAGAATTTTGTGCATGCACAAGAATGGGCTTATTTCTTTAATGTTAGCTATGCTCCACCCAAATGCCCTCCTAAATGCTCTAAGCACCCTCATGAACTTATTCTCTTGCTCCACACTCAACAACAGATATGATGATTGGCCAGGTCGAAGGTTCTCCTAAATAGACATACTTCAAGTGAGTGGGCAAGGCTTTCAATTCTAGGTCTTGTGCTACCTCTATGGATGGTACTAGGGGCTTGGTGTGCAAGGTTAAGTTTAAGGGTTCAAACCTCTTTCTAAATCTCATAGAGTGGCCCTCTACGAGCAAAGCATATTCAACACTAGATTTCTCACTTAACATGCTCAAACACCTCTTGCTCTAGTGGGTTAAGTTCCATAGTTTTAGTAAATTGGCTAGTCACTACCCTATCCACTAAGTGAATCCCAAAAAAAATTATCGTCACTTGGATCTTAGGGAAATCTCATAGATTTCATGATATTAAAGTATTCTCCTCATCATTCATCCTCATGGTCAATTTCACTTGTTATACATTGATCATTGCCCTACCAGTTGCTAAAAAGGGTCTTCCTAGGATTAGGGGTATCTCCTTGTTCTCTGCAGTATCCAAGCCTATAGAGTCAATTGGGAATATGAAGCTTCCTATTTTAACTAACACATCCTCAATGATAGCCATGGGGAAGGTTATGGGTGTACCTTCTCCTAATTTAAGTCTTTTGAAAATTGACAGTAGCATCATGTTAATGATTTCTCGTAAGTCACAAAGGGCCCTCCCAACAAATTTCTCTCCTATGGAGCAACAGACAGTGAAATTATCAGGGTCCTTCATGTTTTCTGACAAGTTATTTTGCAAGATTGCGCTACACTCTTCTGTTAGTGCCACTGTTTCTCTATTCTCTAATTTCCTTTTTCTAGTTGGTACATCCTTCATAAATTTGACATAATTAGACATTTGCTCCAGGGTCTCAGCAAAAGGAATGTTTATGATTAACTTCTTAAAGACCTGTAGAAACCTTGAACATTATTGATCCAGTTTTTTTTTTTTTTTTTGAAATCTCTGAGGGAATGGGGTTGAAATTCTCTCATGTTCTTTCTTTTTGGAGGATGCAAGCTTTTCTATCTCCTTAGTAGATCTTTCTTCCTTGTTTTCAAGATCAGATTCCATATTTATGGGGGCTTTCGCAACTCTTTGAGTTTTATCTAACTCCTTCCCACTTCTCAGCCTAACTGCCTGGATCTGCTTCTTTCCTTTTTCTTTGGGCTTCACTTTAGTATTACTAGGGAGTGCCTTAGGTTCCTATGGTTGAAAAAGTTCACTAATTGTCCCAATTGCCCCTCAGTATTCTTAATTGTTAACCGATGACTTTGTGTTATCAAATGCAAATCACTAACTCCTCCAAAGTGGCTAGTTTTTGGTTATGATGTTGGTTAAATTTGGGGGATTGGTTTGGTTTTTGTCCTTGGGCAACTTGGTTGTGTGTTCCTACCCCTTGATTGACTTGATTATTGTTGTTCCATTGAAGGTTAAGGTGTTGTTTCCATCCTGGATTGTAGGCATTTGAGTATGAATTGTGGGACTGGTCATGGTTTCTTATGGATTTCAGGGCTTTTAGGGCTGAGGTTGTAGGATCTATCAAGGTTTCATCACTAAACTCCTCGACCTGGGGTGTTCCTTGCACTGAATTCATGGTGAGATCATCCAATTTCTTAGATATAGCAGCTACTTGAGTTGTTAGGATAGACATGACACCAGATTCATGCACACTCGCTACCTTTTTGGGTTGCACCCTCTCAGCAGGCCATTGGAAACTATTGGTGGCCATCTCCTCAATCAAGTCATAAGCCTCCTCATATGGTTTGAACATCAGTGATCCTCCTGTAGCAACATTAAGCGACCTAAGGGAACCTATAAGCCTTTTATAGATGGTTTGGATAAGGAGCCAGTTGGGTAAGGGACACTTCCTAAGCAACTATTTAAATCTCTCCCAAGCCTCGTAGATTCTCTCCCTCAATGTGTGAAAGATGTGATGTCATTTCTATGTTTGACAGCCTTAGAAGGAGGAAAATACTTGGTTAGGAATTTCTGAGCAAAGTCGTTCCAAGAAATAATGGATCATTGGGCTAAAGAGTTTAACCACACATTGGCTCTATCCCTCAGGGAGAAGGGAAAAAACCTTAGTCTAATGGTGTTGCTGGGGACACCATTGTACCTGAATGTGGTGCACAGTTCTAGGAAGTTTGCTAAGTGCTGATTTGGGATTGTCGTGCCCCCACAAACTGGTTTTGCTGAACCATTTGGATAATGACAAGCCTTAATTTAAAGGTATTGATTTCTACCACAGGGTGATTGATACTCGTGTGAATCTTCTCAGCAGTGAGGTTGGCAAAGTTCCTAACAGGTCTCATGGTTGGGTCCAGATGGCAAGCCATTTCTACAGGTGTTTCAGGTTTAGTGAGTGCTTTCCTACGATGTTTAAAGGTACGCTCTATTTCAGAGTCGATAGGTGCTAAGTTAGTGAGTGCACCCCTACACATACACTAGAGGACAGGTGAATGTGAAACTCACACACAAGTGATCCTAAGAACCTAAACACACAAAAAGACAACCACAACAATTGACTCCAAGCAGCACATACAAGAATTGGTTCAACACTTTCATACACAACTTGCAATGACTCAAACAGAAGAAAATAAATGAAATAACAATTAACAACAAAATTTTTTGGCTCTTTCAGCTTTTCAATATTTTATTCAGTCTTTTATTTTTATCACCTGCAAGAAAAACAAAATACAATATAAGCGCACAAACAATTAAAAAAAAAGACGGGAAACAAAAAAAATTTGCAGAAAAAGAAACAGAGATTGCCAAACCTAGATTTATAGTTGTTGAACTACATTTCTCATAATTTTTGAACGTTTCTTAACATAGCTCCCCCAATAATGATGCAAAAAACTTGATGACCACAAAATCACCGTGAAGCGAGCAACTATTTCACACAAGTATACATGCCAAAGTAATAAACAATTTGCTAGAGTTCCACTATTGGTTCCATAAGAAAGTGCCTTGAGAAACAAATTTGAAAAGGCGATGCTACAGTTTACTAACTATTCCAACCTAGTTCGGCGTGATTTAGAAAACTGAAAAGAGAAATCCTAAATCTACTAGAGTTTGTGGAAAACAAAAGTAGAGAAAAATACGGGTTAAAGTACTTTGGTGTTTCTTCAAGATTGTTGATGATCGTGCTTCTATGATTTAGGTGTGACATCTGACTTTAGTTTTTGTGCATTTTCTCCTCTGTGGTTGCTGTCAACTAGAGATGATATTTTCTTCTCAAGCCTATGTCTAGGTCAAAAGAAGAATTGAAATTCCACAAAGATGACTTTTGCTTATCTTTATGGCGTCCCCAAAAATTTTTACATCCCCGTTACCAGTTGCAAGGTCGAACATAAAACATTCATATTTTAATCGGATCTTGTTGTTAACTTAATCATTCCACTAAATTTCTACTGAAATTGTAGATCACGATTGATTTTAATGCTCTAATTGGCAAGATTAGGAGTAAAAGAAAGAAGGTTAACCAACAACATTAAACAATCAAAAGCGCAAAAAAACGTATTATGATAAATTGAAAACGAAAATCAAGCTAAAAAAAACCATCTACAAATCACAAAGATAGAAAAATTAATTTAATTGTTCATATTTTGAGAGAAAAACAAAGAAAATCTCATGGAAATCAAACCTACAAGAAATATCTTTATCAAATAAAAATAAAGTTACAACATTTTGTCAATCCTCTCTTACAAAAGCAACAGAAATCAATTCTCTCAAACACCTCTCACAGAAAATAGACCAAAACAAGAGAAGAGAAGAACTCTCTCAAACCGTAGCCTCCACCTGGATTTCTCTGAAAAAAAATCCCTTAATTCTTTTTTAATATCCTTTTTAGAGCCTGTGTTTGAATTCCTTCCAAAAATTGTCATAATCCCGCACATAAAAACTTTCAAATTGAAGCAGATGCGGCGATGTGACTATGCCTAAACTCTAAAGGCGTGGACTGTGATAGAGAGGGCGTGACCACGCCAGAATGATGGTGTGGCTATGCCAAGAGGTTGGAGCATCACACGATTCTGCGGACACAGCGTGACTATGCTTGCAATCTGGCGCCGCACAGGTGGCGCGGGTACGTCAGAACTTGGCATGGTTACGCTGGGCTGATATATTTCAAATGTCTCTGCTTTGCTCCTATTTATGTGTCAATCCTCTTCTAACTTGCAAAATACAATTCCAACATTCCAAAAACGTAAAATCATGAAATTAAAGGAAGAAATTACTAGAAACAAAACATAGATAATGCGAAAATTGATGCGTATCACCGACATGTGGTTTGTAGATGCCATAGTGCCGTGGACGCAGTATTGTAGTTACTACAATACCGTGGGCTAACCCTTCTCTCCCTCTCCCTCTCCTTTTCTATTTCATCCCCTTTTTTATTTCTATCCGATTTCAATTTGTTCCTATTATATTGCTTGCCTTTTCTATTCCATTTCCTATTTCTATTTCTTTCCAATTCCAATTCCTCCCTATTCATTGCTTTCCTTTTCTACCACTTTCCACTTCTATCTCAATTTCAAATTCCTTCCTAATTCTTTGTGCTAGGATCCTTTATATTATGATTTGTTTGCCTAGGGTGTGGAGGTTTTTGATGATTGTTGATTTCATATTCTGCTTTTGAGACGTTCTTCCCCTCCAAGGGCTGTACCTAACGAAGAGAAGATGTTTCGGTTGTAACTCATCCGAAGTGGTGACAGTCTCCAAGAGTTTGGGTGGTGTTATGGCTATGGTTCGACCCCAGCAAGATATTGATTCTTCTGCAATCGCCTCCGGCCCTGTTTCCAGCAGACACAAACCAACTTTGTGCTCAAGCACAAAATAGGGAGCCAAAATAAGGTAGCTAATGCCTCAAGCCGCTGCCCCTTGTTGATCACCACTATGCAGTTGAAGGTTATTGGCTTTGAAGTGTTGAAAATTTTATTTGCCACAGATGAGGAGATTTGGGTTGTTATTAGAATACTTCTTATGAGCAGATGTTTACTTGTTTTACTTGAACAGACTGTGCTTTTCTAGGAGTTCGCATTAGAAAGAGAATTTTTCAGAAGTGTTACAACGGAGAGATGACCAAACAATTTGGTAGCGAAAAGCCTATTTTTTAGTGAAAAAAACTTTTGGCCTAAATTGGTACGAGATTTTGAGACATATTCACCAGTGCAAAATTTGTCACTTTGTCAGGATTCGAGAACAGAATACGGCTATATCAGTCACCATGGATCAATCTGAGCATATAGTTGGTTGTGGGCCTTCCTTGGACTCAATGGAGTAAGGATTCTGTTATGGTAGTAGATCGTTTTTCCAATAGGACATGTTTCGTGCATTG
Source organism: Phalaenopsis equestris (assembly GCF_001263595.1). Classification (NCBI taxonomy): domain Eukaryota; kingdom Viridiplantae; phylum Streptophyta; class Magnoliopsida; order Asparagales; family Orchidaceae; genus Phalaenopsis; species Phalaenopsis equestris. The sequence continues at coordinate 42,645 of NW_018165149.1, read as the reverse complement.
TCATAAAATGATGAATGCTTCACATATTGCATATTTATATTTGAAGGAGATAGCCCGTCTTCACTGCATACACCATACCATCACTTTCAATAGGAATGTGAAATTTTTGAGTCGTTTTTTCAATGATCTTATGAGGTAACTAGAGTACCAAATTACAGACCAGTTCAACATTGCATCCCCAAACAGTTGGGCAGAAGAAAGTGATAAATCGGAGTTTAGGGAACCTCCTTAGGTGCTTTGAAGGCAAGAACATTAGGCAGTGAGACTTGATTATTCCTTAGGTTGAGTTTGTTTACAACCGATCTTAGTAAGTCGATAGATCACAACCCATTCGAGATTATATACGAGCAAAATCTTTTCACATCACCAGATTTAGTGCCAATACTTCGGACTTCTGAGCTTAATATTGATGCAGAGGCTAGAGTAAGGGAAATTTAAACCCTACATGAGCAGATGAGGAGTGAAACTGCCAAACAGAATATCAAGTATAAAAAATGGGCTAATAAGTCTTGAAAGGTTATGGATTTTAAGGAATGTGACTTAGTGTTGATTTGGATAATGAAGGAGAAGTTTTTGTAGGGTCTTTTAGAAAACTAAAGCCTAAAGTCGGCGATTGATTTATGATTGTTAAGAAGATTAATGATAATGCATACATGATTAATTTGTACAGAGACTATAATATCTTTGCTAATTTTAATGTTATTGATCTGTTGCCATATTATGAGGACCTTGGAGATTCTAGTGTAGAAGATTATCCCTCTGGTACCCGAGGAGAATGATATGGACTTCCCTTTCGCGCCCGTTCCAGCTTCTGCTTCTGATCCCTCTCCTAGGCGATCTTGAGACATGTGAATGGGTCCAAGAGGGATCGCCTCAAGCTATTCTAGGCCCCATGGGCTGGCATGGCCCCCAAAAGATCCTATTTATCTTATTTAGATTATTATTAGGGTTAATTTTACTTGGAGACATAAATATGTTGTTAATTCCTGGTTTTTGATAATTTTTTTTCTTGTTCTTTCTTGCTGGATTGTTGTATCATTAGATCATTCTTAGAGACGGTATTTGTTGCCTAATAGGATCGAGATAATGATTTCTCTCGAACATTCGAAGACTTTCTACGCCACCAGTCTCACAACCAACTTGCAGTTTTCATATTTTATCTTGCCATCCAACGACCAAGAACTCTAATTGCTCATCCGCCATCACCCTTTTATGCTTCTTTCTCGTCCTAAAACTTACCTAACCCACTTGCAGTTTTCATATTTTATCTTGCCATCCAACGGCCAAGAACTCTGATTGCTCATCCGCCATCACCCTTTTACGCTTCTTTCTCGTCCTAAAACTTACCTAACCCTTCTCTTGATCACGCCACACAATATACTAACCCGAGATCGTTGTCAGAAAAAAATATAATTCAAGATGTTTGGTTGAAATTCTCTAGTTCCAAGCCTATTGTGAATTGTCTAGCCTGGCTGGTTTTTATGCTTCAAGTCTGTCGTTGCTTTCGGTGATTTAGTTCTTCTATTTTGTATACAGGCACTGGGAACTATTTTTTAAGCCTGGGGAGGTTCGACTGGTGGATCCTGAAAGCATCCCCACTTACAAAATGCCAGCTTCAGCTGTCTACAAGTGTATGAATCCCCCAACTTGTACATGATTTTGGACTGCAGGCAATCTATGGAAGCCCTTTTTTCTTCTTCTTTTTTTCACGCATGGAGTTGTACATCTCATTACAGTCAAATGAGGCATGATTTACATTTTCAAAAAAAAAAAAAAAAAAAGCTTCATGATTTAAATCAGATTGACACATCCTACGGACTTCTTTTTTAAACTCAATTAGCTCATTATTCAAACTCCGAGGACCCATTCCCTCACCCACCAAGGAGAAATATTTGCGTACGTCTAACGTACGTAGAGCTGCGGACGTTGATAGGTTACATGAATGGTATTGGCACGTACGTAGAGCTGCGTACGTCGGTAGGTTACAGGAATAGTATTGGCGTTATATCCGCGTTATACCCCCTGTAACCTCCCTGTAACTAGTAAGTTTCGCGCTTCTATTTTTATATATTTGTAAGTTACAGGTAAGTTACAGAGAGGTTACAAGGGTATAACTCTGATAAAGCCCTCCGATACCCTCCCTTTAACCTACCGACGTACGCAACTCTAACGTACGGCATTGGGCACGGTTCAAATGATAAATTTGAGTGAAACTCAGTCTAGGCTTTATTTATTATTATTATTATTTTTTTAAGGTACATAAGTAGCACACATTTCTTATGTATTTACATATCTCACTCCTAAACTTGTGTACATAGCACTTTGGTGCTTTAGATCTATGCATGAAATGGTGTATTTAACTTTTAAAAAATGACAATATTTTTTTTTTTCTTTTTTGATAGTAAAGATTGAGTGTTGTGTGTAAATATGAAATTTTAGCTGTGAGATTAAGAAAAAAAACATAAGAATTGTGTCAATATCCGCGTTATATCCCCTGTAACCTCCCTGTAACTAGTAAGTTTCACGCTTCTTTTTTCATATATTTGTAAGTTACATGTAGGTTACAGAGATGTTACAAGAGGTATAACTCTGATATAACTTTCCAATACCCTCCCTTTAACCTACCGACGTACGCAGCCCTGCGTACGCTAGACGTACCTATTTCTCCCCACCAAGAGTGAAACTCAGTCTAGGCTTTATTTATTATTATTTTTATTTTATTAAATACATAAGTAGCACACATTTCTTATGTATTTATATCTCTCACCCCTAAACTTGTATACATAGCACTTTGGTGCTTTAGACCTATGCATGAAATGGTGTATTTAACTTTCAAAAAATGGCAATAATTTTTTTTTTCTTTTTTGATATTAATGATTGAGTGTTAGCTGTGAGATAAGAAAAAAAACATGAGAATTGTGTCGTGAATGTAAATGCCCCTCATTTGTTTCAGGGTACTGCTTTCTTAAAAGTGTGATGGGCAAGAATTTCTGTGCCAAAACTGTACCCCCTAAACCTGCTTGTCTTCTCAAAATCTATACAAAAAGTTACTCACACATAAGGAAGATTTACATGCATATCGCTTAACTCTTATGTATTTACATATTTTAACAACTAAATTTCATGTTTTTACATATACGTCCTCATGCATGAAAAGGTGTATTTCATAATCGGCAAACGTTTCTATTGTTTTATCTACCTGTGTTTAGAATGGATTGTTTTATGCGATGTCTATTTTAAATTTGTACATGGTGACTTCATTTATAAAGCATGGAACTAATATCAGTATGTCTAGCAAATTACTATGGAAAACAAAATATATTTAACGTTTTTTTAAAAATGGTTAATCTTTGGAAGAAATGCCATAACGGCTACGAAAAAGGGGGATTTTACATACATACAACTCGATTTTAATGTTACATATTTATCACCTAAACTTTAACTTTTACATTTGCACCACGCAAATTTTTCGTATAACATCTAAAAAAATTATTATTCTAACTTATAAAAGGTTAAATATGACTTTTAGTGGATATGTGAGGTGGCATATATGTAAAAACTAAAGGTTTTTGGAAACAAAAAATCGGAAACAGATAAAAAAATAGTGTTTGATTATTTATTTTTTTTTGTTTTATTTATGTTTTTTTTTTTATTTTTTGAAGGAATGCTTTTGGTTTTAAAATAATCAAAATTGAAAAAAAATATATGTTTTTGTCTGTTTTTAAAACACTTAAAACATCGAGTTTCGCCGCCCGATGGCTCTTCGATGCCGCCTGTCAATTGTATATGTCGTTGGCCGATTGCCGACCACCTTTAGCTGCAGCGGTCGCCTGGAGCTCGCCGCTGGCGATATAATATGACATCCACAATAATTAAGGATTGTTCTACCGAGGAGAAGCTTCAGTGCTTCTTTAATTCGATTAGCCCAACATACCTTTTTATGTATAGGTGGCTGTCTAGTGCGCCTAGGGTGTCAGAATGCTCTTCAACCCAGACGGGGTGTAATTCCTTTTGTTTGGAGCTTTTCTAGATTTATACCTAAACCTCATTCTTTTTTTTTCTTTTTTGAGGCATCCTCGCCACTTCGACAGACATAAGTCTAACTTGGAGTTCCAACTTAGAGTCATAGATATAGTTTCTTTCCTCTGATTTTAAGGCTACCGAAGTCCCCTGTGGATGATGTAATTCACGGATTGCTGACCAGGAAGCCCTGGACTTGTTGGGTCGACTACCTTCATGGCCAGGGATGATGAGTCCATGGTACCCTGACCCAACTACCTCTACCTTTTTATAAGGACTCTACCCTTTATGTTATTGAGCCCTTTCAAGCCTTGTCACTCCTTTGACTTCGTTAATATCATCTTGATGGATCAATACTTATGAGCTGCCGCCGTTTTGGATATGACAGTTTGTTCTCTGCCCATATAGCCCGGACGTGCTTTGAAGTGTTGGGATATCTCCGTCAAAATGATCTAAGTTATTCTATAGGCTCCTTATGCTGATGAGCCACTACCTATTTGGGATGTGAGAGACTCACTATCTGCTCAATGGATTAGCAAGAGCTTTGAAGCATACATGCATTCCCACACAAAATAACCTTCATTTGTTGACCAATTTTTCTAGGTCTATAATAATACAAGTGAAACCCCTTTAATCAAGTGTTTTCTTGGGTATCCCACAAAATTTAATTAACCAATTGGATACATCCAATTAGAAGCACTCTTGACCCCATAACAAGCACCTACACCTGACTCTTTAATTGTGGGTAGCCTACGTAGGTATTCTTTTGCAGATATTGATTGAAGTTGCCTTTGCCCGATCTTGTTTGGGCGGACATACTTGACATATCCTTGCGAGGTTTATTGCATGTAGGCTCTCCATGTTTTGTTTTTTTCTCTTTTATGTCATATTTGTCGTATGTCCATCTTTTTCAGTTCATCTCTTTTCTGATTTATTCATATGAGCTAAAAGAGAGATTTATTCGGAGAATGTAAGTATACAATGATCGACAAGTTAGAAACTCCTTCAAAAATAAAAGAGAGAAAAATGAATGAAAACATCAACAAGAGCCCATCTCCGTTTGCCCAACGTAATGTGGAGGGTTTCTCGCAAGGAGAACTCTCTGTGACCAAGAGAACAAGGACCTAAGGAATGTCTTCATCCTCTCATTAGGCTGACTTCAATTGTCCATCCAAATTAAGCCACCAAGACAAACAGTGAGATTAGTACATCTTTTTGGGATTTTTGGATCTAATGCTAGGGTTGGGAAAATCTCTTAAAATTTTGTAGGATTTAACAAAACACCCTTGACCTAAGGGCCTTTTCCTATAGCACAAAAACTAGTTCCTTTGATCTCTAACATCCAACCTAAGGGGCTCTAGGAACAAAAAAATGTGAGTGTTTTTCAAATTTTCACCTCTGTGGAAGTTGCGGACGCGTTCTTTGCTTGCTCTATGCTCCTACCTTATTTGGATGAAGCTCTCCTCTTTCAAATAAAATTTGAAGTCCTTTTTTTCCTCAAAACAGGACGAGGCTCTCTTTTTTTCACAAAGAGAAGAAGCTTTTACTTGAATAAGCTCCTTCAAAACTTCCCTCACACTCTCCTTTAAAGATTGGTGGAAAAAGAAAAGAAGAAAATCTAGACAAAATTTTAAAGAAGAAGAGGAAGAATAAGAAGGGATGAAGATGAAGACCTTCCCTCTAAAACTCTTCACTACAAGAACTCTTCTCTTCACTCTTTTCCTAGCCCCTCGCAAATGAGACCACTCCTCCAATTCAAATGGATTGTTGGATGTAAGAGGAATGGAGGGAAACGCCTTTTAAAGAGTTCAAGCACTTTGACCCAAGCCTTACCCAAAATGAGCCCTCCACAAAACATTTGGTCGGCTCATAATTTTAGCAAGTAGCTAAGTGCTTTTCATAACACCTGTTCCCCCTTTCTCAAGCTCAATTTTAGCTCTCGAAGAGCCCAAATGGTCAAAATAATCCCAAAAATCAAAACCTCACAGCTTCGTGGCGCCTAGGCACTGGGTTCTCGTGACTATGCATTGGGTCCTGGAAACTATGCACTGGACACCTGGTGCCAACTCTTTTCTCACTCTGGTTTCTAGATCATTTTTGGGTTGTTTCGGGTGCCAAGGCACTGAAAACTGAAGTTGGGGCCTAGCGCTAGGGCGCTAGAGCCTGACGCTGGTTTTCCAGCCTTTCAATTTTGTATCCATAGGCAGCTTCAGATGCCTAGGCCCTTGAACCTAGGGTCTAGCGTTGGAGCGCCCATATCCAGCTTAGGGGCGCCAGGTTGACCCAATGAGCCCCGATTTGCATAGAAAAGTGTTAGGGAAGGTTTTTTTTTCGATCTATAAGCTATGTGAGACTATGTATCATTGAAATATGGTCCCATAAATTCAAAAATGAATATTTTTTTTGGATATTTTATCAAAGAACTTAATGTCAATATACACCCTAAATTGTTGTACGGGTGTGATGCCCTAAACCCTGATTTTCCCAAACACGCAAATGGGAGAATTTTATGAGTTGCTAGGCCCCCAGAAGCTATGTAGGAATACATTTAAGCTTACTCAAATCTTATTGGACACCCGGGGTACACTGTTTCAGATGAAAATTGCCACATGGGGCTGAGTACGACCTGAACGGTTCGAAACTCAATTTTGCGCCTGGATGTCTGTAGGAGGTTTTCACTGACCTGAATGCTACAGGAAGCCACATGTCACTAAAGTACAATCCCATATCTTAAAAATGATCATCTTAAAGGTTTTAATTTATGGATTTAAGTGCCAACAGGCGTTTTGAACCCTATTATATTCAAAAGGTATGTTACGGCTTGTACCCTATTATATTCAAAAGGTATGTAGGAGATTTTTATGGTTTCCCTTGGCCACATAAGGCTCCAAATGGGTGGGGAATGACCTCTAAACATCATAATTATCAACAAATGTGTGTTTTATTGTTCCTTATGTCAGCCAAAGACTTGATTTCCTGGGTAAGGCTAAGTTAACAACGATATGAATTTCGTGCTAAGAACATATACTAGAGATTCTCAATGGATGTTTGGGACTACAAAAATCAACACATGTATCAAATAAGATTCCACATTTCTCAAGTTGATATTCAACACATATGACATAAAAATTGATGCCAAAAAAGGACCCCCAATAAGTGTGTTGTGCTAATAAGACATGATGCACTTGTTGGAAGCATCCTAAAACTCTTCTTAGTAACCAAAGTGGTTTCACAATGATGACTGAGGTAATTTGAATCAATTCTAAGGGAGGATGATTTACTCTTATTCAAGGTGGCTTACTTCCTATCCTAGAAACCATTTTGAGGAAAGGATGCCTTACTCCCCATTTAGGGTGGCTTACTTCCAATCCTGAATTTGTTTTAAGAAAGGGCGGTTTTCTCCTATTTATGGTGGCTTACTCGCAATATTCAGAGAAAAGGAAGCCTTTGTCCCATTTAGAAGGCTTACTTCCATACTTCAATTTGATCTAACATGCTTCCTACATTAGGGAGAGATGTCTTTCTTCTATTTAAGGAGGCCTTATTTCCAACCTAAGATGTAAACATTATAATTAGATCAAAGAAGGCTCGATCATCTCGTGTGATCAAAGTCATCTGTTATGTTTCCTCATAAGAAACAGATCGAGAGTTGATTGTGGTTCCCGTCAAGTGAAGCACCCATAGTTTAGTCAGGTGGCTATTTAAGCCTGAAGTAGCCTGACATAAACCATAACTAACCAATTATTTGATAGGGTGATCAATTGAGAATGCTCGATCATTTCGTGTGATTTGATTCATTTATTATGCAGATCAATGTGGAACACCAAAGAGCTCACATCCAACTCGAGCTCTAATCCAGGAATTGGAAACCTTTCCTTATTTAGGGGGATTTCATTCTTATACTTGGATTAATTTTAAGAAAGGGCACCTTGTTCCAATTTAAGGTGGCTTACTTCCGATTTTAGGAGGAAATGATGTCTTAGTCCCATTTAGGGGGCTTACTTCCAATCCTGGAATTGTTTTGAGAAAGGTTGCCTTGCTCCTATTTAAGGTGGCTTACTCCCAATCTTAAGAGGAAATGATGCCTTAATCCCATTTTTGGGGGCTTACTTGCAATCCCAGAATTTTTTTAAGAAAGGGCGCCTTGCTCTTATTTAAGGTGGCTTACTCCCAATCTTAGGAGGAAAGGATGCCATAATCCCATTTTAGGGGGCTTATTTCCAAACCTTGCCCGGATGACAACCAAGATCATGTTTGAATGAGTTGCAAGATTTTCGCTTATATATATATAACTATGAACCAGGACTGCCATAGTCGACTTGAAGTATTGAAGGGGGTATCAGGTATTACTGTATTTTGATTAAAACATAGATCGGCTAGAAAATTTAGATGGTCTAACCGATACAATATGTTGGTGACAAGATAATTAAAATTGACTAAATTGATCAAGATGGATGAATATTCAAGGTGATCCAACCACAATGATGATTTTTTTCTTAGCTTTGGACTAAAACAAAGCATATCCTTAAAGGATAATCACCACATTCTTTATTTTGAATAGGTACTTGTTCATTCGGAGCAGAACAAAGCTTGTGACTGAATGACATGTGTTTTAAGAGGGCTCGATGGCTTTTCTCTTCATTAGTGATTGGTATATTGGGTATAGGACACCCGAAGGACTTACACCTTGCTCGAATAATGACCAAAAGTTACTTTTGAAAGAAGTGTCAAGCTTCTTTCACATAGCTCAACCATTATTAAACATTGTCGACATTGAAATGCCGAAAAGGCAATCGGGTATTGAAGTATCCCGATTGAACATGGATCTGTTAGATCATTAAATTGGTTCAACCGATCAACATGCTTTTTAACATGGTAACGAAGAAAATCATGTGAGTCTGTAGGGGTACACATTCAAGGTGTTATAACCATGATGATGTTTGACTTTAGATTAAACTAAAGCAAATCTTCTTAGAATATTCACCGCATTCTTTCATTATATATATTTTTTTGAATGGAAACTTTTGTTTTCAGACCTTGCATTAAGCATATGGTTGAAATTGGATGATAAGAGAACTACATAGCTTCTGTTATGTCGATTACTAGAAATGTCATGTATAGGTCGCCCTAAGGAATTCCATCTTACCTGGATAAAACCCAGAAATCAATTTTAAGAGAAGCATACAACTTCCCTTACATACGCTTTTAGCAAACAATCATGAAGGCAAAGCATCTCCCATAAAAGGACTACCCGAATCTGAAGTTCGATACATTTAGCATGAAATGTATGGGTTGTATCTCATAAAGAAAGGGACTCGATTTTCGAAGGAAGGGCTATCTAGACCTGGAGTTCAATGCATTTAGCATGAAATTTATAGATTGTATACCATAAATAAGGTGAATCAACTTCCGAACGAAGGACTGCCTGGACCCGAAGGTCAATGTGGGGAGCGTAAAACACATGGGCGATATCCCACAGAGAAGGCAAGTTGACTTCCGAGGGAATGACTGCCTAGACTCGGAGGTCAATGCGTATAGCATAAGACAAGTGGGTGGGTGGATGTTGTATCGTATGCCCGCCAAGTTTCTGAGGGATTTTCATGACATTCATATATTTTTTTTATTGGCATACAAGATTTTCTGTGAAGCTTATCAATATCTTTTTAATATCCTCAGCCAAGTCATTATTTAAAATGATTTGACATGACATACCAAATCAATTTGGTATGAGGAGTTCCCATGGGGCGTCTTAGATTCATGACCAGATATATCATGCAAGCATAAGATTTGCAAAATTTAGGTTCGGATGGGATTTTCCTTGAGCACTATATTTCTAGTCCCTTCCTTTAATTCCTTTCACCCTTAGCCTAAATAGGCCTCATCATTCTTATCCAGTTCTTGAAAAAATAATTTTGCTTTGGAGACTTTCTTAAATCAATTACTAATTTATTGACCATCCCAATGTCACTTATCAATTCTCTGAACATAATATCCTAAGGATCTTATTAGGAGAATTTTGAAATTAGAAAATTATTTATATTGAAATTTTTTATTTGTCCACTCATCTCAAGCTTCTTCTCAGAAGTGTTGGCCTGAGTTTTTTTTTTTAGTTCTAAAGCCTTTAAGACTTTTTGTTTTTCTGAGAATTAATGTGTTCGGTAGAGCTTCTTTTTATTATAAAGCAAATTCTTTTAACTTTAAAATTTTTCTGAATAAAAAATCTTATAATTTATGATCCATTACTTGTTAACCTTCTATTAGTTTAGCTGAATGGAAAAGTAAAAGATCTAAATATTCTTTTGAGACTACTAACATTTTAATAACACTCATCTAATCACTTTGAGGTGTTCCCAGGACTTAGGGGAAAGATCATTAAAGTGAGAGATTCAGTCATCACGACTTAATTCAAATCCTTCCCTTTCCCGGGTATCTGCAAATTTTAAGAAGATTTGCAAATGATCAAGTTAGATTTTTCCTCAAGTTTTATCCTAGACTCTACTTTGGGATTTATCCACGACGAATCCAACACAAGATCAATTAGACAATAGTTCCTTCTGGAACCGACTCAACAACCTCCTCAAATGGAGCCAAAGAATTCAAGAGGTGTACTCTGAATTATCGATTTATCGGAGGTGTGCTCATCTGAAAAAAAAAATCTTAACTAGTGCATAAATGAGTACACCTCGGTCGATACTTGCCTTATTTAATAAAATAAATAAATCTTTGAAAAAAAATAATAACCGTTCAACATTGACAAAATTGTAGTGGTGCCAGAATCGACGAAGGTGATTAGCTGAGTACACCTCGAAAAATCCTTGAAACACAACTGCTTTTTTGAAGATGGATGGGGTAATTTTACCTAAATTAGAATATATATGAAGTCTTATTTAATTTGTTTGAAGTTATGAGTCTATTTCTTAAAGATGATTGGTCTCTCGCTGATAAACCATGGACTATCCAATATAACTATAATCATGGATTGTTCATTCTACCACTGGGAACATTTCCTGATTTTTCCAGGGTCAGGGACCTTCCCTAAATAGAATGACTAATTTCCTACCAACTTAATAATTATTTTGAAAAGTAATAATAATAAATCAGAAATGAAAAGTAAAAATAGAGATTAAAGGGAAAATTTAGGTTGATAAGATTGATCCCTAAAATGTTAATTTCCACCTTTAAAAATTTTAAAATGAAAATTAAAAACTTACGTTTAAAAATATAAAAATAGAAAATTTACACTTTAGCCCAAATTGTCGCCAAATCCTAATTTCAATCATTAAACTAACATTAGTACCTTTATTTTAGGGGATTAATAACATTGTTAACCCCTTTAACCATGAGATTGCCTATAATGACCTAGGGTTAGCCCAATTTGAACCTAAACCTGGTTTAAGCTTAACCTAACTCAAGCCTAGCCCAATTGGTTCATAATTGGACCCAACCTAATTTGGTTTAAGTCTAAGTTATAATCAAGTCTAATTTAATCCCAGACTTTTTAAGTCTAACCTACATTACACCTAAACCTAAACCTTAATTCTAACCCAACCTAGACTTAGTCCAATCCCTTAGGTTTAACCTACATTAGATCTAAACCAAAACCTTAAGTCTAACTTAACTTAGAATTAGTCAAACCTTTTAGGTCTAACCTACATCAGACCTAAACCTAAACTCTTAATTTAACTTAACATTGACTTTGTCCAACCTTTTAGGTATAATCTACATTAGACCTAAACCTAAACCCTAAGTCTAACCTAACTCTGACTTAGTCAAGTCTTTTAGGTCTAGCCCACATTAGACCTAACCCAAACCTTGGGTCTAACCCATATTAGACCCAAACATTAACCAACCCTCTTGGGTCGAACCTATATTAGACTTGGGTCTAACCAATATTAGACCCAAACATCAACCAACCTCTGGGTCTAACCCATATTAGACTCAAGCATCAACCAACCCCTTTGGGTCTAACCATATTAGACCCAAACATCCCTTTGGGTCTAACTCACATTAGACCTAAGCAAAAACCATCTTTTAGGTCTAACCCACATTAGACCTAACTTAAACCTTGAGTATAAACGATATTAGACCCAAACATCAACTATCTTTTAGGTCTAACCCACAGTAGACCTAACCCAAACCTTGGGTCTAACCCATATTAGACCCAAACATCAACCGGCCCTCTTGCATCTAACCTACATTAGAGTCAAACGACAACCAACCATCTTGGGTCTAACCCATATTATACCCAAACATCAATCAACCCTTTTGGGTTTAACCCGCATTAGACCCAAACATCAACCATCTCTTAGGTCTAACCTTCATTAAACCTAACCCAAACCTTGCTTCTAACCCATGAATCAAACATCAAACAACCCTCCTGGGTCTACCCAAACATCAATAACCCCTTTGGGTCTAACCCGCATTAACCCCAAACATCAATCATCTTTTAGCTCTAACCCACATTAGACCTAAC
>NW_018165149.1:8488-30052 GCF_001263595.1 Phalaenopsis equestris | reverse complement strand
GAGAATTTAGAGATAAGTTATTTACTTGTTGTAATGATTTTGATTTTATATATGAATTCCGAATTTGGTTGTGTTTTCCCCATGAGTTCTGAGTAATTTTCTTTGTCTTTCTCCTTGTCTCAAGATTTGTGAAATGGTGATTTGAATTGGCGAAGCCATGAAAATGTTTAAGAAATTGTGATGATCTTTTCACTTCGATCTTAATTTACTTTTAATCTGGCCAATTGATTTGTTAAAATATGTTGAGTTTTACAACTAAAGTGAAGATTACATCCAAGATTCAGGGAGGTCAAAGCCCTTGGAAGTTGGGTGCAAATAAATAGGGAAGTATTATTATCAGGCGTAGAATTGGAGATTTTAGATGACAGACTAAAATCCCCAATTCGGTCCTATCATTTGGGTGCTGAAGTGTAGATGTTAGCCCTCAGGTGAGGGGAACGTAGGAGCTCCAAAGTGAGAGCCGATATCCTCCCAACATAGTCGCAGATTCAGTAAACAAGCATAAAATTAGTCAATGTTCTTTATGTCTGGACCAAAGAGTAAAGAATATGTATGCTCCTATTTGGCATCATTCATTATAATTTCTTGACAAGGAGAAGGATGCTTTCTTATATATTGAATATCACAATTAAACCCTACTTTATATCATTAGTTATTTATTAGTTATTAAAATTATCTATTTATTTCAATTGCTTATTAGTGACAGATAAGCAAATTGAACATCGTTGTTGTGATTAAAGTATTGCTTTTCTAAGGTCTTAGTATGTAATTCTAAACTACTCCCTGTGGGATGAATAACTAGGACTCCATTAGAGCCCTATATTACTGGAGCGATACGTATACTTGCGTTGACAAATTCGACTTTAACATTATTGAATATTATATTATACAACTTACTCAAATTAGACACATCTATAAAGTCGCGATCAAGTCTTTGGACGTCGTTGCTGGAAATTAAATCTTCTAGTAGCGCCATCAAATTCTTGTATTTGTCGATTTACAAAAATTCGGTCACCTCACCCAGGTTAACCTAATTCAACTGAATCACCGAGTCAACCTGTCCTAGCTCAAGTTAATCCAATTCAATTTAAAAAGCCAACCCGACTTAACTCTAGGAAACCAAATCTCCAGGTCAGCATGACCTAACTCGGGCTAACCTAAAGTCAACTCAGCCCGCTGGAACAACTTGACCTAACTCAATCTAGCCCAATGACAACTTTTTTTTGGGACAATCAGACTAAAGTCCGATCAACCTGAATTGAAACTCAGTTTCAAGCTTAGCTTAAGTCTCAACCCTAGTTTAATCGAGGATTGATTTAAGTCTAACCCAACTTAGACTTAACAACTTAGTTTAACTTGGCTTACCTAAATCCAATCTAAACTAAGTAAGACTAGTTTGACCTCAATCGAACTAAGGCAACCTGGGTTAATCATATTAAACTTTGGTCGATTTAAACAAGTTTGAAAATAGCATGTGGGACAACCGGACTAACTCAGTTTTACTTGGATTACCCAGAGACTCATCATAGATCAGTTCAACCTAACATGAACTAATCTAAAATCAACCTAGACCTAGGTGACTGGAGGTTAAGGAGGGTTTAACTTCTCATTTGAGAACAAACACACACTTAGCCTCAGTCGGAGAAAATTTGGGCTAAGATACCAAATCAACCTAAATAAAATGACTGAAAATTCATCCTAAAGAACCCAAAAAATTAACTTGGGTTGAGAAGGTATTTTGGAGAAGGTAACCCATAGGTATTTTGGAGAAGGTAAGCCATGGTTGCTAACAAAATATCTTCTAACCACTTGTGATTAATCAAACTGCAAACCCCACCGCAGAATGACAGAACTATGGAATCTTGGCTAGGTCATTCTAAACAACAAAAATAAAATACAAGATGAAAAAAAAATCAGTTAAGAAGTCTTAAGCAACTTAAAATTTCCAACCCCTAAAATTTGAAAAAAAGATATTAAAACTTTAATGAAACCCTTATGAACAAAGATTGCCCAACACAACTTGAACCCCTGACATCCGGGTCTACGAAGATTTCTTTGACGACATAAGCCATGATTGTTGACAACAATCTTTCAGTCCGAAAATGTTTGACCACCCATTGGACTAAGTAGATCAGGGAACCCGAAAACTCTAGGATGTTAAAAAGGCATGGGAATCTTAACCAAGTTGTATAAAATAAAAATAACAACCAACCAAATAAACCAAAACATATTTTATGCTAACTCTGTTTTGCAGGGTTGTTGAGGACAAAAGACTGACGCCACCCTAAATTTACCTTGCATGTTAGTAAGATGTGCTAACTCTGTTTTGCAGGGATGCACATTTAAAACCCAGAGCAAAGGATGCACCTCAATTAAACCATTAAAGATAAAACAAAACTCTAGGATAGTTCAAAATATTCAGGAATCCACTACCCTTAGGATAGGACCTTGAAATTTTCCTTTTCTTGACAATGACATTTGAGCTTTCTTAGGACGAGTGATAACCTTAATCATGAGTTTGCTTAAGCAATTTCCAGATTGCTTAAACTGTAATTAATCATAGGGGCTTGCCCTTATAGGAAGAAGCGAACTTCAGGAAAAGTATAAAAACCTGAATCTCTGGTTATGGGTTTGCTTTCATTATGTCTTCTTTGTTGTTATGCCTCTATAGTGTATTGAACCAACACTTCTGAGCTATATACGCGAAGTCCACTTCACGAAAGCTTCCCCACTTGTTTCTTTTGTTAGTCCCCGTTACTGTAAGCTTTGGCCCTCCGATATTCTCTCCCTTCAAATTATCTACATGATTAGAGAGAGAAGGTTATTTGAGAGAGGGACAATAAGACAGGAAACAAACCCACGACTCTACGATAACGACATGACAACAACAAGAGTGACAACGACACCGCATCGATCGAGGTGGTGACTGCGATGACGATCAATTATCTACTAATAATGATAAATAAATTGAACTTCACCCATTACTTACAAAGACATGAGGCCCCACCAACGTATCACTTGTTATGGTGTTACCACTTCAACCACTAGTGACTGAAGTGGTAGACCAGCTCAATAATTATCATAAAGAGTAATATAACGGTCATTATATAATAAGATGAATCAAAATTAATTGAAGATAATATCATAATAAATTAGATATAATCGACATTATCTACTAAAAATGATAAATGAGTTCAAACTTCACCTAACACATGCAATAAATATAGAGCTCCACCATTATGCCACTTATATGATATTGTCACTTCACCCACTAGTAGTTGAAGTGGTGGGCTAGCCTAATAGTTATCATGGAATGAAATTAAAGACTATTATTAAAATGAATAATAATTAATTAATGATAATATCATAATAAATTAGATATAAATGAGCATTATCCATTAATAATGGCAAATAAATTTGGACTTCACCTATCACATGCAACCTACATGCCCCACCAATGTATTAGCAAATCAATGCACATGAGAAGGAATTCTATGTTGTGAATTTCTTCTATATAAAACTATTTACATGACATATAATAAAATTTACACTATTTTAATTTTAGTTCAAGGTTTGCTAATAATAGTGCTTTTAAAGAGTAAGGGAGATGGGGAAGAAGGTTGGGCTAATGTTGTAATATGGTGGTGAGCTAAGGGCTACAAAAGATTTCATGCCTAACTCTTTGGTGGAAAGCATAAAGTGATACAAGTGCTAATACAAGACAATCTTTGTATAAGAAAATTGTTAATTTAAATGGATTCTCAATTTGAATAATTGGAATTTTATAATTCCATTTATATTAAAGTTCCTTTTAAAAGGACTTATATGAAAGACGAAGCTTTCTCAAACGGGCCTCAAAGACAATCAAGAAGAAATCGGGCGGCTAGATGACTTTTGTATTACTTTACATTTATGATCTCTTATGTTGATTCTACATTTATAGGTTTTTGCTTTTTCAATAATTTTTTAAATAAAATATTTTTTTTTTAGAAAAGTGAATTTAAATTTTTTATTATTAGTACTCATTTGAAACTTAATTATCATACTATTTTACAACCATGATAAAGAATCAAATATTTATATTAAGAATTCATATAATTTATTGCATGGTCTTATGATTAAATTAAGACTTATAATTATTATTGCATAGGGTATATTTTAGTAAATATGAAGTCAAAATATATAAAGCTAATAATTTTAGTAAATATGAAATTTCTACGTAAGATTGTTTTAACCTTTTTCACATGCACATGTTATATGAGATTGTTTTAAACTTCTTTAACTTCTAGACATACTATAACTAGTTTTCTCTTGATTTTGTAATACTAAAATTTCACATGTTAGAACATAAATTTATTCTAAAATTTAATAAGTCTATCATTAGGGCTATCAACAGGTGGTCGGCTTATTAAATAACTTGTGTTCTATTAGTTCGTTAAACAAACGAGCCGAACACGAACAATTTTTTCTGAGCTCGATTTATAAACGACCCGGATATGAACAAATGTTTGTTTGTTCGTGATTGGCTTGTTTTGGCTCGAGATAATTAAATAGTTATATTAACTTTTATATGCATTAAACATGCTAAATTTTATTATTTTTAAATTCTAATTTGACTGTATAAATATAAAAAAAAATAAGTTTAGATGTTAGATATTTAAATAAATAGAATTATGAACCTAAAGCTAAAAGTTAAATTTACCAAAAAATAAAAGTAAAGAAAAAAAAAAAAAAACAAACGAGAAGTTCTGTGAATCCGTGATATTATCTTTTAAGAGTTATGGTAATCTAACATTTTTGTCCCGCATGCGGAAGGCGAGAGCGAAGATGTGAGAGAAGTTTTATAAAAGAAGAAATCACGCGATTCTTTTACCAAAAAAAAAAAAAAATGAATCAAGCATAACACAAGTAAGCTGTTTTTGAGCTGAGCAAAAAGAAAAGAGAAATTTAACTCGAACAAGCATTAAGATAATAAGCTTGTTCAAGCTCAATTCATTTACACCCCTAACAATTAAATTTTTATCTTAATTCGAAAAAAAAAAAAAAAAAAATCTAGCCTAACACAAACACATTGATAATGAGCAATTTTGAATGAACAGAAGAGTAATTTTGAAGGATCTGAACACAGTCGACTTGTTTATAGTCTTAGTTTTTATTGAATAGAAGTTACATGTATATGTCATATAAATCCTCCAAAATATGTGTTTCTATGAATGCAAGTCTTCATGTATTTTATTTATTTATTTATAATTCATGCAAATATCTCCATAATTTATATGAATTGAAGTATCTAAATGTATTGCCATTCCTCTATTCTTTAAACCATGTTTTTCTTATGCATAAGCTCTCATTCATCAATAAATATAAAATATAATGTGCTTCTTTTTCGGTAATAATTAGTATTTTGATGGTTGATGTAGAAATTATTAGTTGATTTTTCTAAAATATTATTATCATAAAAAGTATTGATTAATTATCGTAAAAATAATTTTGATATAAATTTATGAAAATTATATTCTATAAAATTAGAAAATTTTAGAAAAAATAAAATAGGTTACTTATTTCTATAATATTTAATATTTTAAGGGAAAAAATGTAAATATTAAACATATTATGGATAAAATGTAATTTTGATGACCATTTAATCCCTACAAAGTATTGAGGCTTTTTGACTTAATTTTATATTGCTTTCATTTTGATCTCTATGAACATTTATATACATTTTTCAAATAGTAAATAATTGGAATATTGATTAATAAGAAATTCATAATTTCCATGCCGCAATAAAAATCAAATTTTTATTTATTTATGGTGAAATAGCGTATTTTTTTCAACAACAGTAAATAATATCTTTTTCGAGGTACCAACCAGCATCAGCTCGTTCATTTCTCCACTGATTTTCCTTCTCCATTTTCTATTCCGATCTGATCAATTCCACGACTAAGCAAAGCTTTGTATCAATAGATCCATCCGGCGATCATTCGTACAGTAGCAGAACAAGGACGGAGATCGACCGGAAAGAGATCGGAGGCGGCGCGGCGGGAAATTGAGAGATCGGAGATTCACTGCGGCTAGATGATGGAATGGGAGACAGTGCAGCATCTCGATTTGAGGCATGTCGGCCGTGGCCTCAAGCCCCTGCAGCCTCATGCCGCCGTCTTCCACCCCACTCAGGCCGTCGTAGCAGTCGCTATCGGCACCTACATCCTCGGTATGCCCTCAATCTTCTTTTTGGTTTCTCAGAAGCGTTGTTAGTTCAGCGTATGTGCGACTTGATTGCTAATGCTGAGGAGCTGTTCGGTAGCGGGATTAGAGCAGGATTTAAGCATTGTTTAACCTAAATCCTGCCAAACAGCAAAAAGGACGTCTTTTAAATCTTGCAGGTTCTTAAATCCCGTGTTTCCTCCGTTGTGCCAGAATTTGCATAGATTTTTAGATTGTTCTTGGATTTTTATATGTAGCGATCAAATTGTAATATAAAATCTTAATTTCATTTCCAATACTGATCTAAATACCTAACAGCAACTTTTCTCTCCCTCTTTGCTTCTATCATTCGGCCAATGTAACAGATGTCTCCAATCCCTACAACAACGCTGATTTGAACTATAGTAGCTCCTTATGCAAGTGCTAAAGTTTACATCTTTCAGCCAAGACACTAGAGACTTTTATAACACACATTTAACTGCTATGTTGTTCCTTTTTTTTTTCCCTAAATATAGCAAGTCATCGACTCATTGTGGTTTATAAAATACCGAGAAAATCAGTATCTCTCAGTGCATTCCATAGGAGAACTAATTTCCCTATTTTAGATACTTCCTATTGGTTCCTTAGCCTTTATGTACACCCATATTTAGATTGGTATTTTGATATTGGAGTGCTTTCAATTGGTAGAAAAAATTTACATGGCTAAATTAAGAACTGGAATGAAACTTGGTGATTTTGTGGAGCTTGAGGTCTATTATTATGATTAGGAAAACCAATGAAAGTTTATTTGGTATGAAATATTAGATTACTTCTTTTGAAACTTTTATTCCTATGGCAACACAACCATTGTTTGCTCCACCACTTGTTGAGACAGAAGGAGAGACATTAATAGAAGACAACAACCTACAAAGGGGAATCCATTAAAAATGAGAGAAGTAAGAAAGAATATTGAAAGAAGAGAAGATCTTGAAGATAGAGCCAAAGTTGGAGTTGCCTTACTACGATGGGACAATCAAAGCCGAGGTAGGGAACAATCAATTAAAGAAGTCAGATTTACCTATGGTGGAGAACGTACAACGACTATAGTACCTGCCAAATAATGCTTCGGATGCCATGAATTTGGGCACATTGCCTCTAGCTGCCCGACGAGCCGAGTTATATCTTTTATTGAGCAAGGCGTTGTGGAAGAGATTAGCGAGGAGTAGACAACTAAGGACCAGAGTGAGATATATCTTCCCATAGATAAAGGAGAGACTCGTTATTCGAAGTGTCCTAAAGACTGATATTGATACAAGGGATTCACAATGGCTTCATCACAGTATTTTCAACACCCGTCACACTGTAAATTGGAAGATATGTCATCTCATCATCAACAGAGGAAGCAATAAGAATGTGACATCCACTTAGATGGCAGAAAAATTATGACTCACAACTCAGAGGCATTCTCAGCCGTATTCACTGACGTGACTGAAGAAAGAAATAAGACTCAACATCGATTGACAATGCTTAGTAGAGTTTCTAATAAGGACTCAGCTGCAGGATCGGGTATGGTGTGACATGGTCCTCATGGATGCCTACCATCTTATGCTAGGAAGACCGTGGTAGTTTGATTGGAAGACTCAACACAATGGATTCAGAAACACGTATTCCTTCACCAAGGATGACAAACAAATCATTCTACTTCCTTTGGTAGAGCCCAATGACATAGTAGCCCTCATCAGTAGAGCAGCGAGACCGGTTTTAATAACATTAGATTTTTTACCACCATGGCCACCACCATGCGAGAAATTTCAGTCTCAGGAGATTGAACCGAGATGGAGGTACACTCGCAAGTGCTTTGGGAGACATTAAAGTCGACATTGGACCTAAGTGCTGCCAGGATTAAAGACAAGGAACCGGAAGCTTCGAAGAACTAGGACGAAGCTCACTCACTTCCGGTAGACTGACTTGGGGGTATGGGGGCCGGTCTGTTCTCGGTCCAACTTTGTTGGACCGACCGGTCCTCAAGAGGGGGTTGCTGCCCATGCTCCCGCTTCCTTTCCTTTTCCTCCTATTCCCTCTTTCCCTTTCCCATCTTTCCTTCCTAGCGCTTGCTAATTTTGAATTTTTATTAGTTTTTGCTTATTTTGAATTCTTCCTATTATAAACATTGCCAAAATTATGAATTATTATTATTTTATTCTCTTCTTTATTTTAAAACATTGCCTAAAATTAATCCTAAGTCTCATTATTATTTTTATTCTTGGAGTTTCTCAGCTTTTGAGTTAAGTGATTTCTTAAGTCAGATTACCACATTCGACGTTCCCTTCAAGGCTATATTCAAAGGAGAGCAAGTGCAACGGCTGCAGCTCGACCTCGACAAGACATTTATCTTGCCATACTTTCATTTTTTGGTAGTCAGATTACCATAGTAGCTTTTTCCACTGCTGCCAGCTATCTTTCTTCTCCTGTTCAGTCACCTTCTTACTTTTGTCCAGCCTTCGCAACCCCTCTTACACTGCTGCCAGCCTTGCTCCTTCCCCCAGGACTCCTTCCAGCCGCTGTCTTCCTCATCGACCACCTACCAACAACCCTTCTAGCTCCTCCTTGCCCCTGACCGACCCTCCCAGTAGCCCGCCAGCTTTGATGCCCTCTCCGGTTCCTTTCTAGCAAGCCGCCAGTTCTCTCCAACACCTTCAGGCCACCTGTCGACTCCTCCCTGCAGCCGCCAACCTTCTCGGCCTTTTTCCCGCGATCGCCAACATCGTTTTTTCATCTTCGCTCTGCCGTACCTATCGTAGAGGGCTATTTCTGTTTTATGTTATTGTTTTTTCCATAATTTTAATAGCGCTCATTGTCGTTTAATGTTTACCTGTGTTATGTTATTTCCTGTTGAAGAGTCGTCATTGCAACCTTGTAATGTTCTGTAATAATAATTGTAATTTTGAGTTCTTGTTTGAGTATCATTTGATATCAGAGCTAGCTCAACCCTAATCTCATACTAGGGGTTTTCTAGCATCCGCCCCTACCCAAGCCACCACAATAAATGTCTTTTTTTTTCTCTTTTCTCAACTTGTCATTCTTCTTACTTGTTTCCCTTTTCTTTTTTTCTTTTTTCTACAGATCTCAAACTGTCAATCATGCTGCCTAGAAGAATTTTGCCTGAACCTACCCGAAAAGAGGTACGACAAGAGCTCCATTACCTCCAATAGAGAGTTGCAGAGATTAAAGAGATGACACACGAAAAAGTTACCTTTGATCGAGACATGGAGAGTCGAAGGATAGAGAGAGAAGAGATCTGAATCCCTTCTATAAGGATAATTTAAGCGATGATGAAGAAAGACAATGATGTTTCACAATCTAGTATCAGAGGAGGCCTAGAGAGGGATACCTGCATCTCTTTCACAGGAAACTTTTTGAGAAGAGATGCCATTTGGAGGACACTGAGACAATGAAATCAAGGTAGATTTGCCCGAGATTGAGGTACATGGATCCAGATGAATTCATCAAATGTCTACAGACAATTGAGCGAATATTCAAATACAAAGAGGTGCCCTGAAGAGAGGCGGGTCAAATTAGCTGCTATCAAATTAAAGAAAAGTGCATCTCTATGGTGGGAGAATATACAACGACAAAGGAGGCGAGAAGTAGACCTGTGCATTGGGTGGGTGGCATGACGGGGCTCGCCATAAGCCCGTGGGCCAAGGGCGGGCTTGGCTGTAAAAAAATAGAAATTTGGCGGGCCCGGTCTGAACACACATTGACTTAGTCTAAGCCTCGAAGTAGCCAAACCAAGCCCGCCCATGTGGAACCCAGAGCGAAAGAAAAAAAAAACTATATACTAAATTTCATGTAAAATAACAATTTTTGTAGGATTTATAGACTACCATACTATGCATATAAGAAAAATGTTAGCATGTGATTCTTATATATTTATATGACTGAAATCTAAACTTTAAATATCTACAAACATACTATTCAGTTCTTACGCGTTCAATTATTTAACACCTAATCTTCATATCTACATACCTAAAATTCAATTCTTACGTATCTACATATTTAACACCTAATGTTCATATCTAAATACATATATATACCATTCAATCACCTAAACTTCACATTTACATGCATGCCGTTCAAATTTTTTTATTCACTGTTTAGCATCTGAACTTTAAATTTTTATAGGCATACTAGTTATTCATACGCATTTACATATTTAAAACCTTAACATTTTTTCATTTTGAGAAGTCTTTGAAATTGGAAGTGCATGTCTCTAGGATTTATAAAATTTAGATATATCTTCAAAATATAAAATTTTTAGTTTATATTTTCGCCTAAAATATTTTGTTATCGAATCAATTTTCTTTTTTATTAAGGCCCGTGGGCCCACGGGCTAGCTTGACCCATTTAGTGGTGGGCTTGGCTATGAAACTCTAAATAGAAGTAAACTCAAGCCCAGCCCTAGCCCGTTTTAACTGGTCAAAGCTTGAGAAAGCCTAAATGTCGCCAAGCGAGGCCTGTCCAATGTCCAGGTCTAGCGATAAGATAACGATAAGATTACCAGGTGGGAGAAGATGAAAAAAGCCATGCAGATGAAATACCTTCTCCCTCATTAATGTTAGGACATATTTCTGAGACTCTACAAAATGCGGTAGAGGGGGTTTTCAGTGGAGGAGTTTACAGCTCAGTTCAACCACTTACAGTTAAAGTGCGATCTGACAGATTCAGAGGAGAATACAGTAGTCAGATATCTTGAGGGCTTGAAGCCTAGTATTAGTAATGTGTTGCAGCTATAGCCGTACTGGACGCTTGGGGATGTCCAGACACTAGCATTGAAAGTGGAAAGACAGTAGAAGCAGAGCTGAAAGCCACCACCAGTGAATCAACTACCAACAGTTAGAGACATTAGCAGAGCGCATGGCAAGGTGCTGGGAAAATTGGTTCGTATATGGATAAGGCCACCCAGTGAGAAGCCGACTATCGTAACCGCTAGAAAATGCTTCAAATGCTACGGATTTGGGCACATAGCCTCTAGCTGCTTGACAAGCCGGGTCGTATCTTTTATCGAGCAAGGCGCCGTGGAAGAGGTTAGTGCGAAGTAGCAGTTGAGGACCAGAGTGAGATACATCATCTTCCCCCAGATAAACGAGAGACTCATTATTCGAAGGGTCTATAGACCAATATTGATATAAGGGATTCACAACGGCTTCTTCACAGTATTTTCTACATCTGTTGCATCGTAAATGGGAAGGTATATCATCTCATCATCGACGGAGAAAACAGTAAGAATATGACATCGACTAAGATGGTATATAAATTGGGACTCACGACTCAGAGACATTCTTAGCCATTTTCACTCACGTGGCTAAAGAACGAAAACAAGGTTAATATCGACCGACAATGCCTAGTAGAGTTTTCGATAGAGTAAGATGCAGAACCAGGTATGGTGTGACGTGGTTCCCATAGATGCCTGTCAGCTTTTTCTAAGAAGTCTGTGACAGTTTGATCGAAAGACTCAGCATGATTGATTCAAAAACACAAATTCCTTCACCAAGAACGGCTAACACATCATTTTGCTTCATTCGGTAGAGCCCGAGGACACATGAGCCCTTACCAGCAGAGCAACGAGACCAGTTTTAGTGACAATAGATTATTTACCACCATGGCCTCCACCATGCGAGAAATTTCAGTCCTAAGAGATTGGAGCGAGATGGTGGTACGCTCGCAAAGTGCTTTGGGAGACAATATAGTCGACAGTGGGACTCAGGTGCTACCAATATTAAAAACAAGGAACCAGAAGCTTTGACAAACAAGGTCGAAGCTCCCTTAGTCCCGGGAGACTGACGTGGGGCTATGGGGGCTGACCTATTCTCGATCTAGCTTAGTTGGACCGGCCGGTTCTCAAGAGGGGGGGGGGGGGGGGGGGGGGGGGGGGGGGTTGGCTGCTGCCCATGCTCCCCCTTCATTTCCATTTCCTCCTTTTCTCATCTTTCCTTCCGAGCGCTTGCCAATTCTGAGTTTCTATTATTTTTTTTAGTCTTTGCATATTGTGAATTCTTTCTATTATAAATTCTTATTATTTTTATTTTCTTCTTTATTTTGAAACATTGTCTAAATTAAATCCAAAGTCTCGTTATATATAAGACGTAGTATGCTTGGAGTTTATCAGCCTTTGGTGTTAGTGATTTCTGAATTAAGATTACCGCCGCTGGCGTTGTTTCCTTCTAGAGCCGCATTCGAAGGCGAGGAAGTGCTCCAACTATTCCTCGTCCTTGGTGGTGACTGTCTCCAAGGGTTCAAGTGGTGCTCTAACTGTTGCTCGACCCCCCGACAAGACATTTATCTTACCATGCATTCGTTTCCCTGTTGCCATTTCAGAATCTAGCCACCACAACCACCTCTTCCATTGCTGCCAGCCACCGTCCTGCTCCCGTCCGCCACCTTCCTACTCCCGCCCAGTTACCGCAGCCCGTCTTCCACTGTTGCTTGCCCTACTCCTTTCCTTAGGATTCCTTCCAGCTGCTATCTTCCTCTTCGACCACCTATAAACAACCCTTCCAGCTCCTACCTACCTCTGGCCCTCCCTCCTAGCAGCCCGCCAGCCTTGCTAGCCCCTCTGGTTCCTTTCCAGCAAGCCACCAGGCCTCTCCAACACCTTCAGGCTAATTGCCTGACTCCTCCCAGCAGCCATCAGCCTTCTCGACCTTTTCCTTGCGAGCCACACTCAGTCAAGTTCTCTCGCACATAAAGCTCC
The DNA here is from genome assembly GCF_001263595.1 of Phalaenopsis equestris. NCBI lineage: Eukaryota > Viridiplantae > Streptophyta > Magnoliopsida > Asparagales > Orchidaceae > Phalaenopsis > Phalaenopsis equestris. Next base: position 17,115 of record NW_018165149.1, on the reverse strand, counting down.
CTCGACCTCTTCTTCCTACCCAAATCTCTCGGTCAAGCTTCCATGTCTCACGAGATGTAGGAAGCTGCTTGCACCTCTACTCTTCAGCTGAATAAGGGCATCAAAAAGGTTGATTGATGTGTACGAGTGGTTTGCGACTTCGCCCCTCTTTCGTTCTATGCTTGTAGGACCGATGAAATGTCGGCGACACAAGAGGGAAGCTCGGGTGAGTCGTTCGAACACTCCAAGTAGATAATTGAGCTTTCCCCTTCTTCTTACTCATTTCCTTTACTGCTCGCTGCACTCGACAGGGTCGGTCGAGCTCTTTGTTCGACATGATGCGAAAGGAAAGGATCTTCATGTAAGTTTATCATATTCTTCTCCTTCTGCTTCTTCTTCTTCTTCTTCTTTTTCTTCCTCTACTTTACTCTCTCGCTCTCTCTTTCACTCTCTGGGTTTGAATGAAAAGCGACGAACTCCCCCTGGTTCTTAACTTTCCATGAGCGGTGAAGTTTTTCGCTCGAATGACACCTGCTGTGCAAGTGTTGTAAATAGTTAATTTTTTTTAATAAATTTATCTATGAAAATAATAATAATAATAATAATAATAATAATAATAATAATAATAATAATAATAATAATATTATTATTATTATTATTATTATTATTATTAAATATTATGACACAAAATCTGCCTGTAAGTTAGACAATCACCCGATGAGATTGTCTCTCCACTTTTAAAGTTAGGGTTTGAACATTCTGTCTGTAAAAAAACTGGTAGGTACTGACGCTGCATCTTTTGTTTCATCTTGGACTGGGTTGTAATTTAACTCTTCCTTTTTCGCCATCAATGTATTTCTATGTTCTCTCACTACGGAGATACACTCTTCATTAACCTGATAATAACTAGTTTTACCATTCCGTCCGACGGGACATCTTTGTACTAAAATACACTTTACAAGGTCCAAAGTCACTACATGGACTCGTTCGAATTCATGTGACTGTCAAAATAGGAAAAATATACTTTGGCTTCAAAATCATGACTTTTTTGATATTTCATGCCAAATCTTCGTCTTTGGAATCAAATGGAGTTTGTGTGACCACCTGGGGTGGTTTCCTTTTGAAACTTGCGAGCCTCTATTTTAGTTGGACTTTTCTATAAGGTTCTTGGACTTCTCTTGCTGATTTCTTATAAGTGGCATTGTGTAATTTCCTCTTGATTTGGTTTTCGGCAATTATCTCCTCGTTGATGTGGTTAAGGTTTGGGTTTGGGTAGGTGGAAGATGGTGTATGAAGTAATGTAGAGTGGGGAAGAAAAATTTTGAGTGGCCGACTTGAAAAATTCAGCAAGGGTGTGGGGATTTCGGTAACCCTAGGATATGATCAGGGTTAGGCTAGTTTTGATATCAAATAATATTAGAGTTGATCCAAACAACAATATGCAAACAAATATTATTACTAAAAATCCAATAGGTTGTACTACTAGCACACTAAAATGAAAAAAACAACAGACACGACTTACAAAAATATGGAATTTTGATAAATGATGACACTAACTCAAACTAGGGTGTAACTCAGAGTGGTGGTGGTGATCAACTAGGATTTGGTCCTTTGGCGAGGAAGCAAAGGGTGGGTGAAGTGCTCGAAGGCGTGGCAACAAAAAATGGGTTTGTGTAAAGGGGTGGGTGCAAAGCTATAGGAACGATAAGTGTGGTTGCTGTCCTGGGTGGGGATGGTAAGAAAGTGGGGCTGGGCAGTGGGGGAAGTGGCTGGGAGACTTGATGGCTACAAGAAACTGTAAGGGAGGTGCTAGAACAACAATTGCAACCAAGTGGATTGCCTGGAATAGCGGTGACAGTGAAGCAGAAGGTTTGAAACAACAATGACAGTGAAGCAAAGGGTTGGATAGCGATGTCGGTGGTCTAAACTGATGAACTTCAACAAGATATGCTGTGCGGGGGCGGCTGCAATATGGAAGGATGATATGGAGCGATAAAAAGCAATGGGAGAAGGATAAATCACCACCTTTGGGGTGAGATACAATTGAAGCACCACTTAACTCTTGTATACAAACCTCAAAGGAAAATTTGAGATGTCGACAGCTGTTCTGATAGAAAGCACACCAAAAACATACCTAAAACTCCACACTAGCAACCTATATAGATCTAGGATAAATAGGAGTGAACCTGACGCCAAATAGGAAGGAAGTCTCTGCTTGGAAGGACCAGTCAGTCCTTCGTGTGCTTGGACGAAACAATCTTCTAGTTTCTTCTAGTATAGTGTCAGGTCGATCATATTAAAGATGGTGGAACTACTATAACTTTCCCAGTAGGTCAATCCTGCTGGCGTTGTCATTCCAAAGCATACCCTGATAGAATATGTGTTCATCCTTCTTTGGTACAACTTGAGTTGGAGTTCCATGTAGATGTAGATTCTGATAAAATAACTCTCGAGTCATTAAATCCGTAATTTGTTTCTCTCACTTCTCATACTCAGTTAAATGTATTTGATAAACAAGTATATAGGAGAAATCGACTTTGGAATGAAATTTATGACAAGTGGCACCACACTGAAGTATAACCACTCAGGATAAACCTCTTCTTTTTCTTCTTTGAAACTACCTAAATCCAACTATGGGGTGTTTTCCCCCCAAAGATCCTAAGAAGATATCCAATGTTGTGATTTATCCATCATGTTTGATCATCTATCAGTGGTTGTAGTGCTAAACTGATTTTACTACCCAAATGATTTAATATAGCATTCCATAAGGGGCACAAAAGATTCATTTTTGACATGTTGGACCTCCCTTAGTAGAGGCAACATAGGAAGAAGACTGTATATTTCTGAAAAGTTTGAAATTGTCTTATCTAGAGTTGCTATGTGTCTGGTGTCGGTTCCTCAAACTTAGGACCATCTTGGATCACCAATGTTAATTTTGTTAGAGGCCCTCTCATGGGATCAACGTATTACGCGTTTCTCTCTCAACATTTGAAATTTGATACTCCTTTGTGTCCTCAGTTTTTTCAGTGTCTGCTATGTTAAGTTACTCCTTCCTCAGTAAAATAGATCATTCTCCTGGTTTGGCAATTTGATTCAATATCCGTGACACTTGAAACACTTCTTAGTTGGGATGAATTTGGGAATGCATATTAGTTCCACCCGTTCTCCATATTGGCTAATGTCTCCTTAGGTGGAGTCGGTTTAGATGATCCGCTGAGTGTACTCTTGCTGCTTGATCCTGGGTTGAACTCTTCCTGTAAGAAGTGACTGCCATTAGGTGAGGTTCTCTTCACTTTTGATGCTAGGGCATGAAGAACTTGTCTGTAAATAACTAATAGGTACTGACGCTGCATCTCTCATTTCATTTTAAATTAGATAGTATTTTTATTCTCTCCCTTTCACCGTAAAAAAATATGTAGTTCTTCTCTATTGAGATGCACTATTCTTTAACTTGCTGACAACTAGTTTCACTATTTCGTTCAGTGGAATATCATGATACTCAAAGACATGTTTCAAGTTCTAGAGCCACTCGATAAACTTGTCTGGATCCATGTGGCCATCAAAATATGGCAAATTCTTCATTACTATAAAATCATGGCTTCACCAATATTTCATGCTAAATTTTTGAAGCAGTAGTTCTTTATCTCTAGAATCAAATGGACTTTGTGTCATCCCTCTGGATGGTTTTCTCTAGAAGGCGGCGATCCTCTGTTATAGTTTGACCTCTCTATAAAGTTTTTGGACATCTGTTTGCGGATTTATCAGAAGTGGCATTGTGTAATTTCGTCATGATCAAGTTTTTGACAATTATCTCCTCTGTGGCGTGGTTTGGATTAGGTGGAAGAGGGTGTACGAGGTAATGTAGAGTGGGAAAAAAAATTTTGGGCGGCCAGTTTGGAAAATTCAACTAGAGCGTGGGGATTTCAATGACCCCATGATAGGATTAGGATTATGTTAGCTCTGATACTTAATAATACCGGAATTAACCTAAATAATAATAAACAAACAAACATTATTGTTGAAAAGCGGATAGAGAGTTATATCCAAGACACTGTAACAGAAATAATAACAGACACGACACAAAAAAATATGAAATTGCGATGAATGACAAGTGCTGATTGTCGATGATTTGATCCTCGATCATTTGATCCTCCAGAGAGGCAGCAAAGGTTGGGGGAAGGGCTGGAAGGCGTTGTGACAGCAAAAGAGTGTGGGTAACCTTGAGGGGAAGGTGCGAAGCTGCAGAAACGACAAGTGCAGTTGCTTTCCTGGGTGGGAACAGCAAGAAAGAGGGGGCTGTACACTGGGGGAAGTGGTTGGGAGGGCTGATGGCTGCGGGAAACAGCAAGTGAGGGGCTTGAACATCGATGACAACGAAGCGTAAGGCCTGGAACAGCAGTGGCAGCTAAGCGGAAGGTCTGGAACAGCAGTGGTAGCGAAGTGGAGGGCTGGGACAGCAATGGCGGGGGCCGGAATTATGGAAATTCAGCAAGATATGGTTTGCAGGGGGCTGCTGCAGTACAAAATGAGGATGTAAAGCGGCTCGGAGCGATGGAGGAAAGATATATCACCTCATCGGGAGCGAGATATAGCTAGAGAACCATTTGATTCTTGGATACAATCACCACATCGGGAGTGAGATACAGCCGAAGCACTAATCAATTCTTGGATACGGACCTTGAAGGGAAATTCTGAGAAGCCAACGGTTGTCCTGATAGAAAGCATACCAAAAATTGACCTAAAATGCCACAACAACCTATATAGACTTAGGGTGATAGGAGTGGACCCCACTTCAAATAGGAAGGAAGTCTCTACTTTGAAGGACCAACCGGTCCTTCCTGTGTGTTTGGATAGAGTTGTGGTGCTCTTGTGCAGGGACGCGATCCCGCTTCTGTTAGATGATGCCATGCGTCATACATTGCTCTATCATTCTTCTAAATGATGTGATGGCTTTGTTATCATTTCATTCTATTTTACACGCTCTTGCATCCACACACATTGGCAGTAACATCATACTCGGTAGAATACATTTGATTGTGTATTGGGATGAATGTTTTGATCAAATCTTCATGTTTTCTTCAGTATTTTGACAAATTTCTCTGAACAATTTAGATTATAGTAATGTCTATGACATCTTTGTGTGTAGAAGCTTGCTAACTTTTTTTGGCTACTTAATTACAGAGTTCGATGCACTCACTGGAAGCAAGATTTCTTCAATTGACATTGGTGCTCGTGTTGTTCGCATGGCTTATAGCCCAACTAGTGGACACACTGTTATTTCTATCCTCGAGGTTTGCTCATAACACGATATTACCTTTTAAGTTTGTGTATTAAGTAACATATAGGTCCTCTCAATCTTTTTCTTTATTGTGACCATACCGCTTACGGATCTGTTGTTGCTATTATTTTGCTTATGGTTATTAATCACAACAGATTGCTTTGTTTTATTTTATAAATTCATTTGTACTTAAAAGAGCTATTTTCTGGTTTTAATCCTTTGAATTAGTGGATAATAATTTGGTGTTGTAAGTTGGGTATTTCTCTTTAGCAGCTTTTGGTGAAGTTTCTCAAGTTTTATACCCTTAATTGTTGAAATTGGATGTAAATGGGTATGGTGGGTGGTGATTTTCTGTTTTAGCATCTTTTGTAAAATCTGCAAAGTTTGAAACTTGTCAATGATAGTCTGAGAAGTTTAAAGTACAAGGTTTGATTTCCTTGAAAGCTGCTTTCCTAGTTGTCCTAATTCTGTATGAGCGATTGATCACTTGTTTGTTGTTTGATTTTTAATGTTGTATACTCCTTTGCAAAACTTAATGAATTGTTTAGATTTTACCTTTTCAATTATTGGAGCATTGATCTTATTGCTGCATAATTTTCTATAAACGTCCTTTGAAATGTTTTTTTCCTTAATTTGCTTCATGTCCTTTGCTTTTTTTCATCTATTTATCATCTTTTTTATTAGAAAATCATCTCACAGCTAGATAATTGATCCGCAGACATTTATTTATCCATGATAAGTTGTCCTTGACCTTTTATAGGATTGCACAATCCGAGCATGTGATTTTGATTGCGAGCAGACACTTGTGCTACACTCACCTGAAAAAAGGACAGAACAAATTTCACTAGATGCTGAAGTACATCTTGCCCTGACACCTCTCCAGCCTGTTGTGTTTTTTGGTTTCCATAGAAGAATGAGTGTGACAGGTTTGTTTGTTTAATTATAATTGCTTGTTTGTCTCTATAAAGTATGGTAATAAGAGCATTCTTTTGATCACCTGAAGTTGTTGGCACGGTTGAGGGGGGAAGGCCACCAACAAGGATAAAGACTGATCTTAAAAAACCTATTGTCAACATTGCCTGTCATCCTCGTCTTCCAGTCCTGGTAAAATGTTCATCTTAATGTCATTGATCCTCTCTTTTGTTCAGTCCAATTGTCTCATTATTTATCTGTTTCAGTATGTTAGCTATGCTGATGGCTTGATTCGCGCTTACAACATTCAGACCTATGCCGTTCACTATACACTCCAGCGTATGATTAGCATTATTTCTATCCTTTTGTTTTTTTTTTCTCATCATTTTGGATAAAGGTTATATATATAAGTATGGTTTTATCCATTTAATTTTTATTTGTAATGTTTCTTTTGGGTCAGTTGACAATATGACCAAGCTGATTGGTGCTGGTGCTTTTGCATTCCATCCAACTTTGGAGTGGATATTTGTTGGTGATAGGAGTGGTAGTCTTCTTGCATGGGATGTATCAACTGAGAGACCAAATATGATTGGAATGTAAGTTTCCACTGTATGGTGTATGTTTTTTGGGATATTGAAAAGGAAAGGTAGCATTTAAAATTTGATTTTATTGCTGTGATTGATAATAATTGCCAAAAAATTGTGACGTTAAACTTAAAAGCTGGATAATGGAATAGAACCTTTTGAAACCTTATTCTGCATGCATTTTATGACAGAAATTACAAAATGTGAAATTTTTTCTTATTTTGCGTAATATATTTCTTTCTGTTGCAACGTCACAGGTATTCTTTATAAGATCATTCAAGTTTTCTGTGATAATACTTGAGATGTTGTTGCATATTTTCTTTGATGTTGGAACTTGCTACACGAACTATGTCTGGATAAGCATTACAGTCTTTGTAGTGCGTCACAGCATCTCCGTGCAGCTTTTCTACATTTTTCACCACCGAGTCTATTACCATGAAAAATAATATTTTCTGGTCTTCATTTGCCTGTGCACTTTCTTGTGTTTTTATGCGTTAGATGACTGTTTTGATATTATTTTTGGTTGTTAATCTGTTACTGTTATTTTTTTTCAACTGCCAAAATCCAGTACGCAGGCTGGCTCCCATCCAATAACTTCTATTGCATGGCTTCCTTCTTTGCGACTGATTGTTACTGTTGCAAAGGATGGTGCACTTCAGGTTTGGAAGACGCATGTGATGATTAATTCCAATAGGCAGCCAATACAAGCAAATTTTTTTGAGCAAGCAGGTAATCTAACTTAATTTATTATATTAATAATGTCCATTTTTTTTTATTCCATGTAAATATGATTTGTCTCACAACTCAAATGCCTTCATTGCTGTCTTATGTAATTTTCATTTATTTTCGCATTCAATCGGAGAGGCTATTGTTTAGTAGAGTTAAATATAAGTAATAAAGCTTTTTACATGAAGCATGTTTAATGAAAACTAATGGAATATCTGGTCATTGATATCAAAGGAGGCTGGTCTAAACCGCAAAAAAATATTCATCATTAGTCAGTGGAGCAAATGAAAGCTCTTCAAGCGGCGCTTCCTGCTAATGCAAATGGAAGTATAGGATTTTCTTTGTAATGCATACCAAAGATGAGGCATAGATTTCTACTTTTTGTTTACTACATTTCCATTTTTTCACCTTTTTTGGAATTGTCTACTCATTCAATATTATGAAGGATGAAACATCGGACAGGGCATCATGAGAAACTACCACTTTAGTATATAGTCATGGGCCACTGTGCATTAGTTAGGTCAGCAATATTTAGTATGTCATATTTAAATTTGCATCCTTTATTAATTGTAAAATCATCATTTGTTGTTGTGGAGAAGTTCACGTTTTGTCATTGATATCAGAATTATATTTTCCAAGAAAATTGTGACTTTTAATACAATATGTAGTTCTTAAGTTGTTTTGAAGATGGTTGATGATGAAATTATGATCATTGTATCGTCATTAGATTTATCCCTACTATTATGACTAGTTGATGATGAAATAAATATATATGACCTTACTTTTACATCATATCCAAGGATCAAATCCTCTTTCTCTCGCCTCCCACATTTAGGCATTCATTCATCTTTCCTCCTAGATTCTTCCTCTAAATCAGATTGTTTCATCCTCAATAATTATCATATCAAATTCGAGGTTTTAGAGTCTTTGTCCCATGATCCAAAGAGTAATTAATGATGAAATTTAGGTGTTTTTTGTTTTTGAGGTTTAAATAGATTATGCCTTTGCCTTCTCATTCTCTCAAATTCTTTTACTTTAATTCATAGGTCATTCACATAAATTATTGAAAACTTCTGCACAATCTTCCCACACCCACCCACACACACACACACGCACGCACGCAGATATATATATATATATATATATAT
>NW_018165149.1:4434-8360 GCF_001263595.1 Phalaenopsis equestris | reverse complement strand
GTATATATATATATGTATATATATATGTATATATATATATGGTAGGTCTTGAGAATGGAGGATGATTGCTCTGCTAGGGTTTCGAAGGGCGATCGCCATTGATTCTGCCGCTCTACCTTTCTGCTTCGTCGGCTCGTGCCCGCCTTGTCGGCGTCTGCTCGGCGTTCGTCTGCGTTTGCTCAACGAGTCTGCTCGGTGTCTCTGCTCGACGAGTCTGCTCGGCGTCGCTCGCTCGGGGTTCGTCTGCTCGATGACTCTCGAAGCTTCACGTTTCCGTCTGCTCGTGAAGCTTCTCACTGTTCCTGCCGCAGCAACTTTGCTGTAGCTTAAATCCGACAGCTCTACCTCCTTGCTCTGATGGCGCCTCCTTGTTTGGTTTAGCCGGACAAAGTTTTTTTTGCTCACGTGGTGGGTAACCCTCAAGTAGAGTCCGTAGTGGGATTTCCTTCAAGTTATAAGGAATCTTGTGAGGGTACAAATGATTGTCCTTTTATTAAAAATGGAAGCAAGAAAGACAGAAAATATGCAATCTTTTTCTCGGAAACATAAATTTTTATTATGATGGAAAAATTTAAATTTGCTCTTATTGGAAAATTTTAGTGGAGACACCCTCCTATGGAGGTTATCAGAAAGAGTGTTGATGATCTTAGACAATGGATATGAGATATATGTTGATCCAACTAACAGTGGCTGAAAATTACACCAGAATTTTCTCCAAGAAATATCTTAATATCGAAGGTAAATCAATGAAGTTACTCAAGTGGTCTCCTAATTTTGACCCAAATCATGAAACTCCCACTGTACCAGTATGGTTTAGTTTACCTGGTCTCAGACTGCATTTTTTTCACTACAGGTTCTCTACTCTATTGGGGTCATCCTTAGGGATCATTTGAAACTAGGTCTGCCCACTTTCAACCTAACTAGACCCTCGGTGGCCAGAATACTTGTGGAAAAGGATATTACTTTACCAGATGTTACTGAAGTCTGGCTGGGCAAAACCCATAATGGTTATTAACAACAAATCGTCATGGAACACAAAGCCCCATATTGTACCCACTGTAAGATGTTTGGTCATATTCTTGCTAAATGCCACAAATTTCATCCTAATTTGAAATCTAAGGGTCAAGTGAATAAGGATGGATAAGGGTCAAGTGAATAAGGATGGGTTTAACCCCACTGCTGTGGACATTTTAGTTCCACCTGAGGATGATACTACCAGACAGGAGGTATTTGTTGCACCTGAGGACCCCCCATGATACTACTGTTACTGTTACTGCTAGTGATGCGATGCAAACACCTACAAACTCCATACAAAACAATTCTGATGGACTATTGCCTATAAATGATAGTGTTCGGACTGATAATCAGTAGAACCTCGCAGCTCCACTTTTTCAAGAAGTAACCGGTGTAGCGACAACTCACATTTCTCATATTGTAGAACCTATTGTGGATACTACTGTTTCTTTTGGTTCAGCTTTACCCCATCAAGCGGATTCTTTGGAGGAGGAATGACAGGTTTACACTTCCAGGAGGAAGAAGAATGAAGATCAAGATCTACTAGAGCTCAGGAGAGCTCAGGAGTCTTATGGATGATAATTTGGTTACTACGGGTAATGATTAGCACATTGTCGGTCAACTTTTCGATAGATTATTTTAAAAATATGGATATGAAAATAATTTTTGAAATTTAATTTAATATAATAGATATATAGTTTGAATTTTTAAAGTAGCATGTTTTAATTTTTGAAAAATGAGACCAAATGGATCTCATTTGTCTAATAGTTTGCATAATTGTGCCCGATACCGCGAATACTACACCTTCCCGAAAGATAAATGTAGATCTCGGCGATAGACCCAATCCTGCAAACTAAGAGATTTATGACATCCGTTTGGTTTGCGAACCTTTTATATATGACCGACAAATTCCCCTATTTAATACAAAGATTAAATAGGGTTTATTTTACCTGGGTTCCAAGTTCCCTATAGAAGCAAACCCCTATAGTTAATTACATCCCAAGTGACGGGAGTCACTTGAGAAAACTCTCGATAATGATCAGTGGTTGTTGTCTTCAAGAATTCAAGGTTCAAGTTTTCAAGGTAGGACATAAAAAAACAAGTGGGAGTGGCTCAGGTGAGAACAATCATTTCAGGAGTCCAAAGGAAGTAAAGGGTAGAGGATGTCACAGATTCTGAGGAGAATCCTCAGTGATCTCCCAAACTATCCTACCGTGTGGCTGTATTTTAGAGACGATGTTATTCAATTGTTCAATCCTGCCAATTTTATTATTTGGGATTTACATTTGCATAATAACTGGTTATGCAAATAGCCCGCAAAGATAAGAGGTTTTACGTCATTCTAGATGACAACCTCAGAACCTAAGGCGAGTTAGGACTTACGCTGCACAACATAGTTGTGCAGGAGCCTAAAAGAGAGAGGAATTATGAATTACATCGCGTTAGGCGAACTACCTCGAAATTCTATGGGTTGTTTAAACTAGGAAATTTCAGTTTGTGTAGACTCGTTTTGCTGTTGTAGAATTGCGACCACCTCCACCTGTAGTTCGCTCCAAACTCCTTGCCGTGCTGCCCACGAAGTTTCTCCGAGCTCCTCGTCGCTGTAACAGTCCTAAAGTCTAAAGTTCAAACAGTTTTACCAGGTGTGTTTCAATGTCTCAGTTTGGTGTCTGAACTTACTTAGTTTAAACGAGTTGTGAAACTCATTTAAACCGGGGAGATCTCGTTAGCAACCGTGGGTTACCTCCTCCTTCCGGTATCACTATTTTCTTTTGAACTTACTTAGTTTAAACGAGTTGTGAAACTCAATTAAACCGGAGAGATCTCGTTAGCAACCGTTGGTTACCTCCTCCGAGGGACTCCCGTAAGTTCGAAAGAACGTATTATGTTTTTTTTTGTTTTGTTTTATTTTGAAAATGTTGTTTAATTTAAAAAAAAAGTTTTGTTTTGAAAGTGATATTGTATTCAGTACCTGCATAATGTGTTAGAGCAAGAGTAATTGCAATAAAAGAAAAGAACAATAACAAATAAAATGTACCTGCGTACGTGACGTATCTGCTGCTGTTATTCCTGTTGCATGTTTAACTCACAAAGCACAATATAATTTGCAGGGATTTTACATAAATTGCAAAGAAAAGAAAAAAAAATAAACAGTAGAACAAGTTATAGTAACAGTTAGGAATTCCCAAAACGGGTGATCCTAAGGTCTTCTACAACTCCTTACTGCAACTAGCGAGCTAGTATGGTGATCCTACGACCTCCTACAGCTTTAACAAGAAACTAGCAAATGTGTACGGTGATCCTACGACTCCGGACAACAGCTAGGAATTTCAAATGATGCCTGTATGAGTTTTTATGAACCCAAACAACAATGGGCAACACCTATGTGGTTTCCTACGAACCCGAACAGAGGTGGACAACAACTATATGGACAGCTACTAGGTGGCTTCCTACGAACCCAAATTGGTGGTGGACAGCTACTAGGTGATTTCCTACGAAATTTGGCAGCAAATAGAAGCACTGGACAACAGTCCTACAGCTCTTATAGCTCGGGGCAGCAACTAGCAGGCTTGTACAACGATCCTACGACCCTCTACAACTTCCAAACACCCTTAATTAGCAATGGGCAGTAGTCTTTCATCTCAAACAACTCCCAAACGACAAATCTAAAGCCCAAACAACACTTCCAAGGCTTTCTAAGCTTCCAACAACGCTCCTAGGGCTCCAACAGCGCTCCTAGGACACTCCCAAGGCTTTTCTAAGCTTTCAACAGCACTCCTAAGGCTCCAACAACGCTCCTACGACACTGGGCAACAACTAGCACTCCAAATCATTAAATTCAGCACCTCGCAGCACTCATACAGCACTTATGACACTCCAAATCATTAAAACACTCCAAATCATTAAATTCA
>NW_018165149.1:0-4379 GCF_001263595.1 Phalaenopsis equestris | reverse complement strand
ACACAGAAATTATTAATTTAATCATTAAATTCAGCACCTCGCAGCACTCCTACAGCACTTATGACACAGAAACTATCAATTTCAGCACCTCGCAACACTCCTACAGCACTTATGGCACAGGAACTATGCACAAAAACTATCAATTTCAGCACCTCGTAGCACTCCTACAACATTTATGACACTCCAAATCATTAAATTCAACACCTCGCAACACTCCTACAGTGATTGGCAATCTTAAACAGCATTTAGATGGAACACAACATCCTCCAAAACAATGATAAACCATCCCGAAATGGTACATCCCGAAACGGCATCCCGAAACGGTACATTAAAAGACTCCCAGAAAACTGCAGCGAAAAATCCTCCAAATCACCTCAAAACATGTGTTCTAAATCACCTCAAAAACAACTAACATATATTTTAAATAACTGAAAATAATTCCGTCAAGCTATGAAGCCTCAGATCAGTTTAAAGCAGTCAATCACTGTTAAGGATAACACCAACAATTACTAATGATAATGTTGAAAACTAAATAGAATCGAGTACAGGCAATTTCCATTATGCAAGGTTCCAAGTGGATGGCAAAACGTCAATCTTGATTTCTATGAATGAAATAAGGAGATAAAGAGGGTGGAAGACTTTTTTTTTTATTGAGAAGCTTCTTTAAAAGGAATGGAGCAAGTAATCTGTGTTTCACATCGAATTCGATTATACAGATAAAGTTTCGCATGAAATTCAATTTTAAAGATCAAGAACATCCATGATCAAGAAATGTAAATGAAATCAAACATCATTCACATCTCTAATAACCTTATGCTTCCCTTAATCCCATCCATCTAGAGGAATCTGAATCCCACCAAAGTCAAGAAAAGCCCACCAAAGTCAAGAAAAGAAAGTCAAGAAAAGCATCCCACTGGAAAACTTCACAATTCCATCACATAAACACACTACTAAATTTTAATTAGATCAAGAAGCCTTTAAGAAAGAACAGAAAGACAAGAGAATTAAAAAAAAAAAAAAATACCTGACAAATCGAAAGGAGTTGTAGCTGTGTGAGGAGGAGGATACGAGCAGCCTCCGAGCAGCCTCAGTCGTCAGTCGAACGAGGAAGAGAGACCGATGAATCCCGAGTGCGAGGAGACCAGCGAGGGAGTTGCAGAGAGGTGCTTCAAGGAGGAGCGGCGGATCTGTCTGCAGAAGAGGAGCTAGGGCTTCGGTGAGGGAGACAAATCGAGCGGATTTCTGTCGCGTTCGAGAGGGAGGAGCGGACGATCGTGCGGGAGGCGGGCACTCGAGCGGGAAGCGGGATCGAGCGGCTCGTCTGTCGTGCATGAGAGGGAGGAGGCGGGGAGTGGGAGTGCGAGCAGGGATCTTCGGCGCAAGGAGGCGAGCTTCCTGATTGCAGCGACCGGAATGGGAAAATTGAGCGGAACGCCAACGGAAGAGAAGAGCTCCGGGCAGGCAGAGGAAGTAGACCCCGAAGGAAGGAGCGATCCCTTCCTTTTTGAATTGGAGCTTGAATTGGAGCGGGGTCGAGAGCCGTTACTCAAATCAATTGGCGGAGAAATAAATAGTTTCCAGATGCAGGAGAGATTAATTGGAAATAATTAACACCTGGATAATTTTAATTAAGACAAAAGTTAAATAATCCATTTGAATTTCAAATCCAGGTGAGCTAGTGCCTAGCTCGTGTTCAGCCCGAGTCCAACCTGAATCAAACCCGAGTTGGACCTGAGTTTGTTGAGCCCGGGCCCGCACACAACTTTAAAAAAAGGTGCATCGATATTCGTGCAGTTCGCGCAAGTGTGGAACCACAACAATATGGGTGTCATTTCCAGCTAAAATCGATGTTGCGGACGCGTCGACGCGGTCCGTTTCGTCATTCGGGGTCGTACGAGCGAGTTTGCCGGCGGACGAGTTAAATCAAGTCAAAGTCGTGTGTGGCGCAATGAGTACACAAAATGCGGCGTTATCGAGCGTTCGGGTCAAAAAAGGGTTCCGTAGGGGCTGCTCCTATTAATGTAGGAACTCGACTCGAGTTTCATGTGTCGGTCTTAATCAACTTAACAGAACGTCGAGGATTCAGGACCGCCCATGCGAAACTCGAAAGAGTGACGAGGTGGCTCAAATTTTCTAAATGGTGTGGGTTCCGTACTAGTTTTCTAATAGACTCGAACAGGGGAAGCCTAAAGCTAGACCCTAGGCTTCTAAGAGACAAAAAAAAGACCTCATCCAGAAATGAGGTCAACAAATGGACCCCCAATGGGTGTGGTGTGCGGGACAAACACATCGCGCGTATTGATGTTGACCTAAGCGATCAACAAAACCAAAGAGTTCGTGTAAGTAGATCTACTTAGAGCGGACCAGATGTCGAATTGGATTTAGCAATCGAACTCAAGCTAGGGTTTTGACTCGGGAAATCTTAGCTCGAGAAAGGCTTCAAGTAGAGAGATGAGAGTTTCCACTGGGGATTTGAAGGTGCGTTTTCAGATTGTGAGTTTGAACTTTGAAGATTCGAATGTTGATTTGGTTTGTTTTGATGTTGTGTGGAGACCTGGTCAAGAAGTAAAGCACAAGGGTGCATATTCGACTCAAGAAAAAGTGATGAAAACCTTTGTCGCATTGGGAAGGAAGGCACGCGGACTTACATCCAACCCAAGTGAGTAAGTGAATGTCGAAAGAATGTCTGCTACAGTGAGGCGGAAAACACGGGGTCTCACATTCGGCCCTAGCGATAGCGAAGGTATTGGGAAAGATGCTGTGAAAATTTGCAGAGTATTCGCGGAGGATATTTGTAGGAAGAAATCAGGTTGAATAAGAAATACTAGGAGACTCGTATCCAACCTGAGAGCTGATTGATAAATGTCTGCTATGCTGGGGAAGAAAGCACTGAAACTTATATCCAACCCAAGGTGTAGCTGGAATGTCCGTTACATGAGGTAGGAATGTACTAGGACTGAAATCCAATGTAATAGGTGATAAAAGTGATCAGGTTGAGAGGGAATGTTCTGAGACTGATTTCCAACTCAAGAAGTCTGCTACATCGGGAGGAAGGCGCTGGGAATAACATCCAACCCACGCGGTGACGAAATGATCAGGATGAGTGGGAAAACACTGGGACTAATTTCCAACTCAAGAAGTGTGCTAGGAAACAAGGTGCTGGGAATAATTTCTCACCTTTAGAGATAGCAAAAATGCTTATCACGTTAGGAAGGAATGCACTAGGACTAACATCCAACCTAAGCAGTGACGAAATGATCAAAATGCCTGCTACATCAGGGAGGAAGGCGCTGAGACTAATTTCCAACCTTTAGAGGTAGCGAAAATGCCTATCACATTAGAAAGGACTTAGAGGTAGCGAAAATTTCTATCACATTAGGAAGGAATGCACTGGGTTTCACATCCAACTTAAGCGGTGACGAAATGATCAGGAGGAGTGGGAAAGCACTGGACTTGAATCCCAACTCAAGAGCTGATCAGGAAAAGAATGTCTGCTACACTGGGGAGGAAGACGCTGGGCCTGATTTCCAACCCCTTAGAGATAGCGAAAATGTGTATACTGTAGGAAGGTTGTGCAAATTCGTGTAAATTGTGGAATTGTGAAAATTTGTGCAACTTCACAATGACTGTGATCTATCCTACGATGAGTAGGAAGACAAAAGAAAGATGCAGTTCTGTAGATTAGAACCGCCAAACCCTTTCTGCAAGCTATCGTAAACTAGAAGTCTCATGGAAGTTCCGTGAACAAAGTATAAGAGAAGGACCCAGAGTTTCTATGATAGAAGATTTTGGGTCGAGAGATGACAATGATGATAGGCCGAGGAGGCTCAACCTAACAAGGTCAGGATTGGAACGTGGTTCCGGATTTAAAATATTTCGATTTTATTTGATTTAATGTTGTTCTGTTGTGGTTTAAAATGTTGAATTTAAGTTATTAAACTTAATTTTGTTCACATCGTTCTTTTGTCTCTCTGTTTTGTTCAAAACGGGACAAATGTGTTTCAACGGCCATTAAATCAATCGCACAGAGTGACAACTATGAAAATGTATTGATCTTCTATAAGTTGTTGAAGAAAAATCAAATTTTGTTAACTTTGCTGAAACTGAGTACAGTGATACAAAATAGGATAACATCATCTGTGTCGTAGTCATAAAATCATAACAATAGCATCTGCTTGCGCATCTTCGGAGTTAGGCAGAGACTAACCCTTCTAAAATCCTTCTAAAATACATTCTAGAACCGGAGTCCCTTCATGTATGCTTAGAGGCGTGCTGTCTCTAGGCAGTCATAACTCCAAAGGTCGTAAGCCCTCTAGATCTGGATCAGGTCGATATCCAAACGACGTCTTACTATCATCCATCTTTCTGAAGGTTATTGA
>NW_018165148.1:129220-131580 GCF_001263595.1 Phalaenopsis equestris | reverse complement strand
CCTCAACCAAAAGTGAGGTCAACAGTGGTATTGTGACAAATAGGAGCATACCTATTTTCTTTACTTTCTATTGAATTGTGCAAAGAACATCGGCTAATCTAAAGTTGGTTTTGGCATGTATAGTAGTGTTGGGTAGGTTCTAGTCTCTCACTTCTAGATTACCCACTGTGCCCTCTCTATAGAACCTGCTAGTGACCTTTAGTTCTAATCTCTAGACCAAATTGATAAAAGAATCTAGCATGTCACTTTAGACATCAATTCTATGCCCATCAAATCTTATCTCCTTATCTATTTGCACCCCCTTTTAGACGATCGTGACTGCTCTTTTCAAGGTAGAATATGATACTTACAAGTAAAGAAATATAAGCCCTTTCGGGTCTATAAGTTCCTCAACAGGTTTTAACAATATAAGTGACAAGTTTGTAAAGCAAATGAAGGACCGGTAAAATGATCATCACATTTTTTTAGAAATAAAAGAAGTTATAAACAAAATCAAAATCATTTGCTTAATTACTTCATGTTGCAAGGAGAAAAAAAGAAAACTACTCACTAAGCATGGAGATAACAAAATAAAACATATTTATAAAACTCTAATCCAAAGTACAAAATTTAAGGACAAAGATATAAATACTCATATGGAATGTTTCCTCAAGCACTCCTTTCAAGTTTTCTGACTTCTTTGACTCCAACAACACTTACAAGACTCACGAACTCCAGAAATAACAAAAACTGAAAAACAAAACTTCTCACCCACTCACACACTATGAGACTCTATAGATCCGACCCCCTAGCCTCTTGGAATTAAGCTATATTTATAGAGCTTCAAAAATGACTGAGTGTTTCTTCAGACATCTCTTCAAAATTTGGCCTCATTCAATGAATCTTCTAGAATATAATTGTGGCGCCCAGGCGTCAAACTGTCATGCATAGGCGTCAGATCCTGGTGCCTAGGCGCTAGTTCGGCTATTTTGATACTTTTATTCAATTTAGCCCATTTTGCTCCATTTTAATATATTTTTGCTCCTTTTTTATGTTTAAACTCTTTCTCTTGCACCTGCAACCAAAAACATAAATACCCTTCATTAAAACATAATATCCTAAAAAATTGAGCATAGAATGCATATAAAAATAGGTAATTTTAAGGTAGATCACTACCCTTCAAGAGGAGTTGACATCCGTCAAGGCGGAGTTAAACGTCGTATGGGAGGAAGTACAGTTTCCTAGCTATACGCTTAGAAGAATAAGTAGACAAGGTTAGGACAGAGGGAGAACTAATGTTTAAGTTGGTATCTCAGTTGAGGTATGCCCCGACTGAGGCCACAATCGATTATTTTGTAATGTTTTTTTTCTTTCCAAATGAGCAACTATAAATGGGTGAAACAATTCTAAATATAATTTATTTCATTAATTAATTAATTTATTAATTAATTAATTAATTAATTATATATATATATATATATTGTAGTTCATCGATATGTGTGTTTGATGTAACCCCTTTCACGTGTGTTAATGCAATGAAAATACTATATTGCCCTTGATTGTATCGGCTTTCACTTATGTTATAAGTTTTGTGAAATAAACATTCGGCTCCCCAAGCATCCTCTCTTCTCTTTTGCGTGATTTTATTCTCCCCATTTTTATCATAACTCGGCTCCCAAGTATTCCTTAGAGTTTCTTGGTGTGAACTCGTTAGGAGAGTCGTTGGTTGCTACAGAGAGGCAAGCGGTGAGATTAATTAAGTCGTTTGCCTTTTGGTCGGATATCCTGCTTTGAGCAGCCACAAATGGGGCAAAATCGACTGATGACTACACTTAGTCGTGCATGTCAACCAGTTTAGATATGGATTGAGGATGTCGTTCTACAATGAGATGAGTGTCGGCGCTATTTTGTGTTGGAGAGTTGCCCATAAGAAGCTGTCGGTTACCGGAATCAAAATCTCGTCTCCCGCTTTGAAAGGACGTTTTAATTTACATATATATTTAGTTTTAGAAAAATATGAAATCAAACTGACCCCATATTTTTTCATAGTTTAAATGAAAGAGCGATGTACCTCAAATCATGTATCTATTCCGAAGGATAAACACAAGACTTGAGGATGAGGTTCGATCAAATAAACTACGGAATATATGATTCGTTTAGTCTGCGAAACTTTTGTATTTGCCGACAAGTTCCCCTATTTAATATAAATAATTAAATAGGGTTTATATTAAGTTGGGTTCGGACATGCTTCCTATAAGGGCAAGCCCCTATAGTTAATTACATCTTAAATGACCAAAGTCACTTAAGAAAACTCTCGATAAAAATCAGGAAATATTATCTTAAAGGAGTTTCAAAGGGTAGGACTTTCAATGAGATCGGAC
>NW_018165148.1:125196-128940 GCF_001263595.1 Phalaenopsis equestris | reverse complement strand
TTGCATAAGCAAGCAACCTCGAAGTCCTATGGATTTGTTGTTTGTTTCTAAGGAAGGAAGATTGGTTTAGCTAGGGAAGATAGGTTTTGTTGTTGAAGATGGTCGTGTTGCCCACCATGCTAGCTCTAAGCTCCTCGCAATGATGAGTTTAAGTTTTCTAGTGTGTCAAGTTATGATGTCAAATCAGGTGGCCCTATGGTTGAAGTTCTTTTAAATTTTATGGAGGCATGTTAAAGTTGATTAGAGTGACACCCGTTAGGATCTCACGGTTCCCTCGTTCTGGCACCACTATTTTCTATTGGATTCACTTAGTCCAAATGAATTTACTAAACTCAACTTAATGAGTTCCATAATTTCATTTAGACCGTGAGAGGCCCCATTAGCAATCGTAGGTTACCTCCTCCGAGGGATTCCCGATCATCTGATAGAGACATCTTAATTTAGTTGCAATTGTAGTTTTGTGTGACTTTTGTGATTAAATTTTGAGTTGTTTTATATTTTGAATGTTGTGGCGGTGAATTTTATCTTGGTTGATTTTAGTTTTAGTTTTAATTTTGGTTTTAATGGCTATACTGGTAGTTTTTCTTTTAATGCAGGTTGGCATCGTTGTTTAGCATGCAAATTTGCAGGTATAAAAGTACAATATGAAAATACAAGAAAGACAACGCTTAAAACTGTAAAAGCGTACATGGCGAGTCTTCTCGTTCCACCACCTGAAACTTAAAAGGCATGTTAAGGCAGTTTATATGAAACGGGGAAGAAAATTTTGACGACCTACCTAATCCTAGGTCATATCTTGGTGGGTTCTTAGGAGTTTAATTAAGGATGATTTTGTCAAGTCAAACATATTAAGTTTAGTAGATCTCTGAGGTATCCAACAGATCTAGAGAAAGAAACAAATCTGTGCTACTCTCTCACTGCCTGGTGGAAAATCCCGAGTTCTTTTAAACTTATTATGTTGCTTAATAATTCATCATGTAAATACCCTTAGTGTTGAGTGAGCATTGATGTCTCAATTATTCCTAAGAGTAAGGTAATTATCATTTGTAATTTAATTTTGAATATTATGTGGGTGAAGAGTTAAGACCTAGGTGAACGTCTTAATTAGTTTTGAAAAGGTTGAGCTTTAGGTGGTCATGATTCATTATTTAAATTTCATATAAAAATTAAATAGGGGTATTAAATTGATTAATTATTGACTTCAAAGGTCATACCCCTAAGTCCTCGGTTCATTTTATTTTAATAAACTTCCAAATTTTAATAATTTAGAAATTTATTAACTTATCTTTTTAATTAAGAAAGTGAGGTTGGTTTCTACCAATTAACCCCTTATGTTTCAAACATCAAAATTAGGATTAGAAGTTGTCCATTTCCCTCCTTGAATTAAGCCTAAATGTTAATTAAGGCTAAATGTCCAAAAGTACACATTTGCCCTCAATCCTCTAACACTTCATAATTCATCAAATTTAATCCAAATGACTTTGAAATTTTTATCCTACCTCATTCATGGGTCAATTAAGACATTAGAGAAGAAAAATGTGATTTTTTAAAATTTAATTTAATTTATATAATTATTTTCATGCAAAAAATAGGATTTTTCAAAGAAAATTTCTAACTTGACCAAGGTAAATCCTAATCCCTTGAATTTTTTAGTGGAGGTAGATCTAGAACAGAGAAGCCTTTGGAAATTTCATGATTTTTTTTTGAATTCTCTGTGATTTATTAGAATTATTTTAAGTTTAGAATTATTTTAAGTTTTGGGGTATTTATTAAATATAAAATATTTTAAATGGGGAAAATTAAGTTTTGTATTTTTAAAAAATCTTCCTAAAATTAGAGAACCCATAGGAAAAAAATTTTATATTTTTTTGTGTTTTATTTGATTTATTGGAATTATTTTAGTGAAAATCCATTTTCAGCCTTTAAAAAATTAGTTTTAAGCTTTAAAACTCGGTATCTTTATTTAGAAAATCAAGAAAAATATCATAATTTTTTCTAAGTGCTTAGGAAGCAATGTAGAATATTTCCATGAATTTTATTAATTTTGTGATTTTTATGGATTTTTAATTATTTCAATATTTAAAATAGGATTTTTAATTATTTAAATATTTAAAATAGGCTAAAAATAAAATTTTTATTTTAAATACTATTTTATTTTTAGAAATACCCCTGATCACAGAGAACTAAAAAAACTATGTTTTATAATTTTTAAAGTTATATTTTAATTATTAAAAATCATTTAAGCGCCAAAAATGTTAATTAACTTGAAAAATCAATTTGAGATATAAGATGAACTCTAAATGTTTTGAAAATTTTTATGGTGAGCTCTTTGGATCCTTGGATCCTCAATAGTGGAGATTAAAAATCAAGTCATTTTGTTGTTTGTACTTTTCAAAACTAATTAACTTAATGATTTAGGGTTTGTGAAGATTAGGTGTATTTTAAATGACTTGACTCATGAGAAATTTTCTTAAAGACTTTCTGGTCATCATAAACATCCAAAAATTTTCTTGGATTTTCCTAGGCAACATGCTAATTTTCATGATTATTTTAAGCAAATAATGGACATAAACTTGAAAGATATGATTCTCTGTCTAGGGACCTCCTCTCACTTTGAAAAAATCAGGGAATGTTCCTTAAGACAGAGGCAACAACATGCTAAAATTTCAAGCCATTGTGATATTACTACATGCATGGAGAATTAAAACATCCAAATAAAACATCGGAGAATCAAACAACTCAAGACAGTGTTTAATTAATTAAAAAAAAACATGCATCAAATGGACTTCTAGTATTTTCACATTATTCTCCTCTGTTCACTGAGCAAGAGGGTATTTTTATTTTTTTTTATGATTTATCTACACCAAGATATGGATTTTTAAAGCTAGGGCAATTTATTTAAGGAAGAGAATCCCTATTTTTTTATTTCAACGCGCGGCGCTGACTATATCCTAGGCAGCTCCGAATTAAGCCTCTTGCTATGGTGAAATGTCTAGACCCAAATTAGACCAAAGCCGATTTCAGGTGTTGATCAAAGTCTATACTAGGGGCTCTATGGAAGGGGGATTTGATGGGGCTTTGGCTTCTTTCAATGTTGTGAAGGTGTGGGTGAGTTTAATTTGAGTTTGGTGGAGTTTAGAGGTGTGGAGAGCTTTGTCCTGTCTCCGGCAAGGTTTTGAGCTAAAAAATTGGGCTCCGACAAGGGGATTCATGGCAATGTGGTGGTTGGGTTGCACTAAGGAGGTCTCAAGGAGGCTTTGGGATCAATTTAGGGAAGTCTCTTAGAGTAATTTTTAGCTCTCTCCCCATGGTCGTGGACGGGTGCAATTTATAAAAATGGTTTTAGGCTTACTGCCATGGCCAATTAGGGGGTGAAATGTGATGCCTAGGTGGAGGGCAGAGAGGCTCTAAGCTTCAATTTGGATGATGTGGCCTCAAGGTTTGAATTAGGTTTAATCCCATGGGGGTGGCTCTTAGTTTGGCCATTTTCTCTCCACTAGGCCGGTCGGCGGGCCAAGGCTGGTTGGCCGGCTAGGGGAGGTGGCTAGGGAGGTCACGTGAGCCAAGGGAATATGTCACAGCAATTTAATGTGTTTAGGCTTTATTTTTGGTAAAATACCTAAGGCTTAAGAAAATATGGCATTAAATCCCTTTATTTAAGGGACCTTTGGTCCATGGCTTAGTTTAGGTGGTTTTAAGAGGTTTAGGCTGGCCACTAGGGTCCAACTAATGGCTGTGGAGTCA
>NW_018165148.1:104243-124985 GCF_001263595.1 Phalaenopsis equestris | reverse complement strand
GGATTTTTGAAATTTGGTCAATTTGGGCATGTTGGGCTAGACATGGGTCTAGGTTGGGCTAGCCGTGGGATAAGTCCAAATTGAATTGTTCAAATGATCAAGAGAGATTTTGTGAATATTTTTCATGAAGGGATGGAGTGGAAATTTTGGGGCTAAGGCCATCAATTTGGTGAGATTTTGAGACATGGCCAATTTGAGGCAAAATTGGGGATTTTTGGATGGGGATTTTTGGACTTAGGATTTTTGGACTTAAGTTCAAATCAAATGAAATTGGGGCTTCATCAAGGCCAATTGAAGGTCAATTTTGATTTATGGGAGTAATATGAATAATTTTCAACACAAATTGTGGCAAATGGAGTAGGTCATAGGTTCAATTTGGTGGAACCAAGTCATAGGGCCAAAATTGGGTTTTTGGTTTAGTTCAAAATTGGGTTCAAATTAGCGACCAATTGGACCAATTGGGCTTGGATTTGGTCTATATTAGTCATATCAAGGGTTAAATTGAGTTTAGAATTGAAATTGGAGGAAATTGAGACCAATTGGTTAGACATTTGAGGTAATTTGGGGAAAATATGGGCCTATAAAGGGAAATTTGGGGATTTTGGTCAAAAGTGGTCAAATTGACCAAATTTGGTCATGTGGTAGTTTAGAAAAATGACTCATAGTTGATAAAAATGAAATTGGGAATATTTGGGAGGTTTTGGAATTTTTTGGGATTTTTTGGAATTTTTGAAATTTTGGGCTAAGGAGGGGGCATTTTGGTAATTTGGCCAATTTTGGTGATTTTTGGTAGTTTGGGTGTTTTGGCCAAATTTAGGGTCCCAAAGGTATCTGGGTAATTTGGGGGAGTTTAGAGGCAAAAGGCTAAGTTGGGTATCTTGGTAGAGTTGGAGTGCCAACCACCATCAATAAGACATGGACCAATAGAAACCCCATTTTGGGTCCTCTATGTAGTGGTCTTAGCTAAACCCTAGCCTAGGGCTAGTGGGTTTAGGGGACCACCTACATGAGTCTCCCAAAAGTATCAAGGGACCAAAGCCAAGAAATTTTGGGTTTAGGGTAGTGAGTGATTGTGAGTGTAAGTGATTCCAAGTGAGTGTCTTGGCCCTAGACCAACACAAAGGGTCAACCCTAAGGTCCAGCAGTCCTAAGGGTGACTCATCTTGAGTTCCCCCATAATGATCCCACATACTAAGTGCTATAGGTTAAGACAAATATGTGGAACTTCAAGTTGAGTAAAGAGGAGTGCAGAATTTCTAATGGTGAGGGTTCCTTGTCTAATTTTCAGGGAATAGTCAATAGGAAAGTCCTATGGCTATACCTTTTAAAGAAGAAAAACTAAACCTCAACCTCAACCAAAAGTGAGATCAACAAGGAGTTTTACCATCAGCAGGTATGGTATCATCCCCACGTAGGTCACACCAAACTTAGTCGTCATAATCATGACCTCCATTATCTACCTTTTCCAGGTAGAAATTTCGTGATTGATCGAACTTTTCCCTACCTTTTTGGTTTCAAGGTTAGTCGGTACGGTTATACGGTGTTTTCATCTAGCTCTAGACTTCGGTTGGTAGGAGTCAAGAACAAAGTAAAGAATTGATGTTCAAAGTTCATGATCACCACGCATCATCAAGGTTGAGGGTATTTGTCTGACCCATTACCAAAGAGGTTGTAAGGTTGAAGATCTTACAAGAGCACACCAGCATTTTCGGTGACATGATCGAGGGGAGTAAACTCTCATATTTCAGTTCACAGGGCAAGACATTGTTAATAGAGTCTTATGGCCCGACACTTTTGGTCATATGTCAATGGGGGAGTGACCAATGGAAATATAGTTGTGTAAAATTTATAAAGTTGACTCCGCTTTACAACGGTGCCAAAAACTAGATGTGGTATTTTATAAATAATAACATTAAGCACTTAATGTTGGTATTCTATGCAAGTATATGTATCGTTATCAAGTAATATAAGACTTTCTATTTAAGTCCAAAATATCGAGAGTCGATCCCACGAGGAAGGTTTAAATTTGAAATGATAAATTAGCTAAAAAATTCACAGAAATAAAACAAAATTACTGCACTAATTTTGAATGTTTAAGATACTATCATAGTAAATTATTTAACAAATAACAAAATTGAAATACAAAGTTGAAGTAATAACAACTAAACTATTAAACTATGTTTATGTGATTAAGATTTCTTATGTGAAAAAACATTTTTCCCACTACTATGAGGTTTTGGTAAAATGGCATGAGATAAATGGCTTTAATATGTATTATGCCAAATAGGAGCAGTTTTAATTTTTTAAATTTAGTGTTATAGAAAATCATTAGTTAATCTTGGGTTTAGTCCTTAAATCCGTGGCTAGGCTAGGATGATACTGGCTCCCACTCCAGAGCTCCAACTTCCCTCCCCCTGAAGGCTAACTCTCGCTTTAGTTTTTAAACACTAAGATTGAATTGGGGATTTTTAGTCTATCACCATAGAAATCTCGAATTCTATACCCAACCAAGTATATTTCCCTATTTATTTGCACTTAATCACATGAACGAAATACTCCTTCATCATGGACTTAAATATTCTCACTCTGTTGTAGAACTCATACTCCATTTCCCGAATCATATGTTTCACAACATATTTTAACAATTCAATTGGCCAGATCGAAAAGTAAATTAAGAGCGGAGTTGAAAAACCATCACAATTTATTTTATATTTTAACATTGGTACATCCAGATTATCTCTTCATTTCACCATATCTCAGAGTAGGGAGAAAGATAAAGGAAACTACTCAGACTTTATGAGAAATATACAACAAAACACAAATTTATTATATAAAAATAAGTTCATACAATAATAATAAATAAACAACACTTATTTGAAACTCTTTCTCAAAACAAATCCCTTGTAGTCTCTCTTAGGAAATGTAGGAAGAAGAAATCTCTCACTTTTCTTCCTCTCCAACACTTCTTAGCGGAGAATTCACACTTAAACTTATCACAAAAACTCAAAACTATAAAGAAAATAACTAACTAAAGGTGTGGAATGGTGTGGAATGATGTAAAGTGGCAAGAAGAGATGCGAAGGGGCGATGGATGGTTGAGATCATGATGGATGGTTGAGAGGGGAAAAAGAAGCGAAGGAAGGGCCCTTTCTGATCAATTTTGGCTCTAAATAGAGCCTAGGGTCGGTTCTCTAATAGGTGCATTATAAAACTCTTCAAAAAGCATCCAAATTTTTTGAATCTTCTAGAAACACGGCCTGCACCGACACTAGCGCCGTCAATGCCCATTCTAGCATCATCGGTGCCAGAGGCCAATTAATTTAGTTTGTCTTCTCTGTCAAACGGTACCGTCGGCGCTGAACAATTTTTCAAATTCTCCATTTTGATTCTAAATTTTATTTTTTTTTCTAAATTTCATTTTTTTTGCTTCATTTTTGCTCTAAGTCCTACAAATCAACAACCTGCAATAAAACATAAAAAACAAATTCCATTAAAGTGCAATATCACCAAAAATGAGTATAAAAAATGAGTCTAAAAATACATATATTTTTTGTATATCAAAATCCCCCAAACTTAAACATTACTTGTCCTCAAGTAACTCCTTTAATAAATAAAAATATGACTCATGACAAAGATTTTAACTTCTAGATTTCTATATTTTAGTCCACCAAATACAATAACATAACTTAAGAAAAATGTAAAATAACTCCAGCTAATACTTAAGGTATGAGAATATCTAGCACTCATGTTTAAAATTTTTTATTCTCTATTCTTCTCAAGGAAAATTGAAAATTATTCATATTAAAGCCACTTAGAATATCCATATGAAAAAGAACTTCATGAAACTTTACTAGTAAATATGCTAATACTAAAATATAAGTTTAGAAAATGCAGTCAAGCCTTCTTTTTTAAGTTGATTCAAGTGAAGCCAATTTTTTATTAGGCATCTCCTCAAGCTTCTTCTCACATCTTTTTCATTTCTTTTTTAGGATCATTTTCAATCCTTTTTTTTTTCTTTTCTTTTCTTTTTCTTTTTCAGGATCATTTTCAATCCTTTTCTCTTTTTTTCTTTCTTCTTCTTTTTTTTTATGTGAGGATTACTATATTTGGATAGCCTTTAATGATTTTGAACTTCACTATCCTCTTCTTAAAGTTAAAAAGTTTTCAAATTCCTTCACTTTATAAATTTATATTAGCTTTAAAGATTTTTCATAAAGTTTTATTTGTTTCTTCTTATATGAATCTCTAAGATTTTTAATACTTCAAAAATACAAATTCCTTTACTTAAAATAGAAAAACATTGTCTTATTCTATCATACCAAATATCTTAATCTCTAAAATTGACCCTTATTATTTAAAAATTTTTACTTAATTTTACTATATATTTAGAAACATAAATATAGTTATCTAAAGTTATCTTCTAATACCAAAGGTCATGTTAAATTTTAAAATATTTTGAAAATATAGTTAATTGAGAACAAATAAAATTAAGTTTCTTTTCTTTAAAAAAGAATTTTTCTCCCCCCCAAAACTTAAATTTTTAAAAGATGTAGCATGATAAAGTGCAAAAATAAAGGGTGAAAGAAAATATTTAAAAAACATTTAATACATACAGAAAAGACATACTTGTTAAAGGTTCTGATTTGAAACTTAACTCTGAAATATTGCAGGTGCTAATATGAAAAACTACAAGACTTAAAACATTAAATAACACATATACATAAAAAAAATTTGTTGAGAAAGAGTTAACTACAAATACATCCAACAAAGTACTAAAAACTAACAACTTCTAACAGTTTCGCAGATTTATTATTCACAACACAATATACAATTAAAATAAAGTATCATAGCCTACAAACAAACAGTCTCAACAATAAAGAATAACTAAACATAAACTAAACAAAAATCTAACTAAAGCATCACTAATCATCTTCTTCTTCTTCTTCTTCTTCCACATTTAAATTTTGCTGCTGATATGGAGTAAAAACAGGGTGTGTAGGAAACTGAACTGAGTGATCACCCCTCATGTATCTCACCTTTGCATCATCATAAGCAGCATCATATTTGAACTTCTGTCTTATCAAATCATCATTGTGAGTATTTTTGGCCTCCATATTTTCCATTCTACTATCCAATCTTAAGATATCTCCCTGTTGGATCATCATCTACTCCATAAGTTCCTGGATAGTAGGGGTACTAGAAGTACTTGAAGTAGAAGGAATATCCCTGGCCCTACTTCCATATCTCCATCCAACATGAGATTTGTAAGTCTTTATATTGTCAATCCCAATAGGTTTTAGAGGTTCAATTCTCTCCACATCTGCTCTAAAATCAACTCCTGCTTGTTCACATAGTGTGAAGATCAATGTTGGGTGTGTTAAACCACCAGTGGTTTCTCTCAAAGCAATAGATCGAGTGTTCCTATAAATAATAAAGCCTACATCTATCCTCATCACCTGTTGGATACAAAAGTTCAAGATGGCTCTATCCTTTATAACTTCACTATGATGATTTATTGGTATCATTCTTCCAGAAATAAAGTAGTGTCAGACCTTAGATTCTACATTTAATATAGAAAGAGGAAAGTTTATCTTAGCACGATTCTTCACTTTCCAGTTTCTCTTCCATCAGTAAGAAAAGAAATAACCTCATCCAAGGCCTCATTTGTAGAAGAAAATGATTTGTAATAGCAACTATACACATCTTCTAATTGATAAAATTCATTGATCTTCCTTGGAGTAAACTTCATCATTTTCCCTCGAAAACACATAATCTTCAGAAGTCTCCTTGAAATTGACATACAACTCCATTACTACACCAATAATAGCCTCGGAAGTAAAGTAACAAAAATTCTCCCACTGTCAAGCATTGATTAATCTCTCGACTTCTCATCCCAAATTTTTAAATCCTCGATCTTAAATCACCTTATTAGTTGTAAGTAGACTAATGAAGCAGATGTTGACCTTGTAATTGACAAACTTTTGATCATCAAAATTTACTTTTCTCTTTCCTTTGCTCATTCTAGGTGTCATAGTAAATCTAAGAAAATTTGATAAAATCAAAATAAATTCCAAAAAATTTCAAAAATCACAATGTGGAACGTTTTAAACTTAAATCTACTAAGTAAGAGTTATTCACCAAAGGATTTTCTCAAAATCTTTCAAAAAATTTTCAAAATTTTGGATCTCGATAATAAAAGATAAATCCTTAGTGAAAATTAAAAATTTTGAGTTCAAAGTGTAGCTCTTACCTAAAGAAGATGAAATCTGAACTACGTTTGCCCTAAAATTTCCTTAAATTTGAGCAATAGCAAGCCCTAGGTGCAAAAACTAGAGGTTAAAGGTGACTCAAAGGGTAAGAATGGCATTTTACTGTGCAAATCGTGAATTTTAAGGGTCTTTGGGTCGGTTTGGGATGAGAGCGCTGTCGGCGCCCATGCCGGCATCGTCGACGCTAGTGGCCAAAAATTCATATTTTGATTTTCACAAATTTCAATTTTCTTTCAATTTACTCCAAAGTCTATTTAGTCTTTTTGATCATTAATTTTCATCCTAAAATCATTCACAAACAAGAATTTTCACAAACAACACCAAACTAACTTTTATGTATGAAAATACACTTTTTACAAATATATTTTTCTAATCACACTTCTACGTCTTTAAAGCAAACTAAACTATAAATCAGCGTCGAAATCAAGCCACAACACTAGAACGCTGACACAAAACTATATGCAATCAAAGTCATTAGAGTTCTAAAGTAAAGTAAAGTAAATCAAATCCACACAATTACATTAAAAATATTAGTATTTTAAACTAGTAGAGAGTCTAAATTCTTCAATTATTCTGCATCATCTTTGATACTTTCTCCTCCTCTAATATCTCTCACAGACTGGTAATGGACATACAAAGTATAGAAGGGTCGGTACGGGAATTGATCAATTGAATCTTCATCTATAGATCCATTTTTCCTGAACATCTGCACCAATCCTACTTCAATTGTCCCAATATGATGAAAGTTCTCTTTCATCCTCCAATCTAGGTGATAAAAAAGGTAGTTATGATTTCCTATTGTATTCGTAATACTCTGAAGTTCTCTTTCTATTTTCTTCATTTTCTTCTCCAAAGCAATTGAACTTCCAACTGTTGGTGGCATCAATGGTGTTGAAGCATGTGATGAATGATCCAAAATAACATCGAATGCTTCATTTCCATTTCCAATATAATTACCATCAATAGGAATCATGGGCTCCCAAGGCAATAAAATTTTCTCCCAACTTTCATATGGAACTTGAGATTGACTGCAAACCAGAAAAATTGTGGAAGGATGCCCCAGTCCATATATTGGCTCATTCATAATAATATTCATAACAGATTTGAAAATAATCGATCCCACATCAATGGGTTTTTCCATTTAAATGCAATAGTTTAAAATGAAACTTTCTCTTGTAACTCTACTAATCTTCATGGTATGGAGTAATTTTGCAGATATGAAGAAATGTCATTGTTTTGATATTGGATTAAGCAGGAAAGTAGAGAAACTAACGTATCCCTCATCTCTGATTTCCCAATTATGATTTTCATCCGTCAGAAAATTATATACAGAAAATTATATACATCTTGCATGCATCATATCTCTCGTTGAGATAAAATTTGTATAATGATAGATTGGAACTTTGTCTATCATATACAAATCATTAATTCGAGCCGGAGTAAATGGTACAGCCTTACCTCGAACGAAGATGACTCATTGGGTAATTCCATGTAAGTTAGCCATGTAAGTTGTAAGTTAGCATAGAATTCCTTTATTACTGGTACTACAACTGCAGCACTAGTGTAGCACAGAACTTCCCAACATCTTTGCACAATGATTTTCTTCATATGTGAACTTGGATTACTTAATCCATGATTGACAAAGCCTCACTCCTTCATAAGTCTCTTCTTCGTGATGACTTTGTCGTATAATCTTTGCGCGTCAAAACTGATAAACTTTCTTCTATTAAAAACTTCACACCTTGAAGTATTTCTAGAATTGAAAGCTATGGAATTAAAAATTAGAAAGTTTCTGAAAGTCCAAGACAGTTTTTATGACTTAAAAACACCTCTCGGCGGTTATTGAGGAGCGAAATCTCGCTAAAGTCCGTTGAATTTGCTCTGCACGTGCAAAACTGCTCGGGACGTCGTCAGTGCTCCCGATGGCGCTGTCGGCGCCATGTTCAATTAAGCGGGCGTCGTCGGCGCCAGAGACCAAAATTGTGTCTTTTATCTTTTTTTTTCAATTTGATTCCAAATTTTCCTCCAATAACAATATTTGTCTTAATTTATGATATATAAAATTGTATAGGATTCAAAAATACTATTATTTCCTAATACATAAATACACTTATTAAACAACATAGTAATTGTTGACCTCATTTTTGGTTGAGGTCTAGTCTTTTCTCTTTAATAGCTTAGGACCTAGCCATAGGACTTTCTTGTTGACTATTCCTAGAGGACTAGAAAAGGGACCCTCACCAATAGAAATTCTAAACCCTTCTTTGCTCAACTCAAAGTTTCACATATTGGTCCTAACCTCTAGCACTTAGTAGGTGTGGTCAGCATGAAGGAGCTCAAGGGGAGTCCCCCATAGGATGGTCAGACCTTAGGACTAGCCCTGGGTGGTCTGGTTTTGGTGGGGCTAACTTGCATACACTATAATTTTTCACTTACCTTGAAGCCTAGGACCCCTTAGGTTGGTCTCCTGACTCCTTTTGAATAGCTCATATGGATGACCCTATACCCCTAGTCTTTGGCTAAGAGGGTTAGAACTAACATATTAAGCATTCAAAATGAGTCCTTACATGGCTCTTATTGGTTTGGTATGGCTTCATGGCTTGTTGGCCCATTTTGGCCCAAATCACCAAATTACCAAAAGACCCCTACAACCTTAATTTTTGCCTAAAATCCCAAATTACCCAAAATACGTAAATTTATCCAAAAATCATCTTAAACCCCTCACCACTACTTAAATTGACCAAAATTTACCAAATTTTCAAAATATACCCAAAAATTGCCGAAATTAGCAAAGTGCCCTTCATGACCGAAAAATTCCCAAAAATTCCAAAATAATTCCAGATATCCCCAATTTCAATTTTTTATCATCAATTTGACCAGATTTGACCATTTTTACCCAATTTGACCAAAAGCCCCAATTTGCCTTTTAAAGCTCAAATTAACTTCAATCTTGGCCCAATTGACCCCAATTTTGCCCAATTTCAATTCTAAACCAAAATTCAGCATACCCAATTCTATTCTAAACAAAATTCAAGCCCAATTTGATTCAATTACAAGCCCAATTTCATTCAAATCAAAAAGGCCCACTTTTGACCATATGCCCAAATTCACCAAATTGGCCCACCAATTCAACTCAAAATCACTTGAAACTTTGCCAAATCCCTCATGACATATTCCTAAACTAAATTCAACATTCAATTAGCCCAAATTTATAGACCAAATTCAATTTCAAATTCAAAAGCCCAAGCCCACTACACTTAAACTCAAAAGCCCAAGTCCAAAGCCCACATGACAATTCTTTCTCCTCATCATTCATTCAATTAAAATCATTCCTAAAGTTTTAAATTCATGATCAATTTTTTCCAAATCAAGCATTATGCCAAATTCCACCAAAATATTTCAAAATTCCAAAAATCTCTTCTCATGAAAATTAGCCAAGCCACTTGTAAGCCGTGAAGCCACTCCCAAGCCATAAGTAAGTCATGTGAGCGTTGCCACATCACCAAGCTATTAGTGGAAAGAGGCCAAGCCACTTTTAAGCCTCTTTAAAAAGGTTTTTAACCCTTTTTATGAATCACTTAAACCCATGCTTAAACCCA
Organism: Phalaenopsis equestris; assembly: GCF_001263595.1. NCBI lineage: Eukaryota > Viridiplantae > Streptophyta > Magnoliopsida > Asparagales > Orchidaceae > Phalaenopsis > Phalaenopsis equestris. The sequence goes on along the minus strand of NW_018165148.1, from coordinate 115,117 downwards.
TGAATCACTTAAACCCATGATTAACCAAATCCCTTTGGTTGGGGACTTCTCCACACCACTTTAGATGACCCATCTGATCCTCTTCAGCCCAAGGCTAACCTTGGTGCCTGAACCCAACCCAAACCATGCATTGACCCAATTTAGCCCAAAATGACCATTTTCCCATACTATTTCAATCTCATATCTTTACACATGGCCAACCTCAATTGACTTCACCAAGACCAAGCCCTAGCCTCCCTGAGTGGGATGGTGACCCCTCCCTGGCCAGCCAACCACCATGGCGGGCGTAAAATCGTAAAACCCAATTTCAAAAGCACCACCTAGGCCAAAACTCAAAATTAAACCCATCCAAGGTGTCTCATCCCAATTGGATTTTTTCACATTGTTGGCATCCACATAAGCAACTCAAAGCCACCTAATGGTTGGCTAATCCCCTCTATTTAAACCCCCCTCCATGGCCAAAGGAGGAGAGATTGAAATTCCTTGTAGTGACTCTGTTAAATTGCTTCCAAAGCTTCTTTGAGACCTCTTGAGCTTAACCCAACCATCCTTAGCCACTCAAATCCACTACTCGAGCTCAATTTTGGAGCTCAATCCCTAGGCCAAAACAGGAAACCCCTCAAACCTCCACCAAATTTAAATTAATTGCACTCACACCATCCCCACAGCAAGAGAAGAAGATCCCCCACAACAAGAGAAGAAGATCCCCCAGAAGAAGATCCCCTACAAAAGCTCCATCACCAGAGCACCCTAAGGTGGACTTTGATCAAACCCCTAATTTGGCCTTGGTTGAAATCATATTTAGGTGATTCACCACGACTTGATGCTCCATCCCTAAGCTCTTAGAACCCCCACAAAGCTTCCACGAGCATCCAATCCAAGATTCCCCTCTTAGACTAAGGTATTGAAAGTTAACCCTAAATCAAGCATCATTTCACTCTCCATTCTCATAGAGTTAATTTAAGGGCCGATCAACCATATAGATGTGTTCTCCTAGTCAAGACGAGTAATTCAAAAAAAACTGCACTTGATTTGGTTGAGAATCAAGTGAGATATTAGCATTTAAAAATGGACGGTTTTCGGGGCTAGGGCATCAGGGACAACGACCACGCGTCGTTCGATCTTCCGTGTATTACTTGGAAGGCCCTGATTGCGGTCAGACAACATCGCGGTTCGAAAAGAGCATGATGACTCGGATGGCAAAGCTTAGTCCCGCGGCGACACATATCTTTTCAACGCGTGTGAGGATGACGCGGATAAGTAGGAAATTAGGAGCTTTTTTCTGTTTATTTAATTCCCAAAACTTTAAAAATCCATAACTTTGTGTAGAAAAATTATAAAAATAAAATAAAAATACTCTGTTGCTCAGTGAAGAGAGGAGAACAATGTGGAAATATTTTCAAATTTATTTGATCCATATATTATTTTTAATTAATTAAATGGTGTTTTCCGTATTTTAATTCTCGATTTGCATAGACATTTCACCATGAATTTATCTTTAGGACTTTTATTCCACATGTTATTAGGATTCTTTTCATGATTTTTCTAAGGTAAGGGGAGACCTCTAGGCATAGATATCTATTTTTCAAGTTAATGGTCTCTATTTTGGTTTAAAAATTATAATAATTAAAATACTCATCAGAAAAATACAAAACTTATTTTCGTAAGTTCACTATGGTTAGAGGACCTTAGGAAAAATATAAACTTGATTTTACTCATTAAAAATAATCTTAATTGTCACCAACCCTAAAAAAATAAAATTAAATTAATTTGAAGTAATTATGAATGTAAGTGGCATAAAAACTACTTCATACTGTAATTTAATGTTATGGGAGCTTCCCATAAAAATTTTAAGTCAATTGGAGTTAATTTGGTCACTTAAATGGATTAATCAAGTGAAATGGCATTCTTGACATTAAAATAATTATAATAATTAAAACACAATTCAAAAAATTATCTAAGTTAGTTTTTATAACCATAGGAACCCAATAAAAATAAATCTTAAATAAAAATAGACACTTCATTTTTTAGCTATTTTTAAGCCTTTAAATAATTAAAAATTAATTAAAAAATCATAAAAATTGCAAAATTGTAAAAACACACTAAAATGTCACATTTGACTTCTTGATCACTTCAAACCAATTAAAATAATTTTTCCAATTTTCTAAGTCAAGATATTAATTTTAAAAGGCTTAAAAATGGATTTTCTCTAATTTTTCACTAAAATAATTCTAATAATTAAAATATATGTCACAATAATATGAAATTTATTTCTTTGGGTTTCTTGGACTCAGAGGGATTTAATAAAAATATAAAACTTAATTTTTCATCTAAAAATTATTTTATATTGAATTATTACTCAACAAAAATAAATAATTCTAAAAATTAAATTAAACCCTTAAAAATCATTAAAATTGGTCCAATCGGTCCTCTGGCTTAGATGAACTTTATATTTTTCTTAAGGACAAAAATTTTGTTTTGATGGAGTTATTAAATTTTCATTGAAAATCCCTATTTTTGCATTAAAAATAATTATAAAAATTAAATAAACTTGGAAAAATTGCATTTTCTCCTCTAATATTTTAATTAACCCATCAATGAGGTAAAATAAAATTTTCAAGTCATTTGAGTCTAATTTAATGAAATATAGGGTGTTAAGGCCTTACGGGCAAAAGTGTAATTTTGGAATTTAAAGCTTAATTAATATTTAGGTCTGATCAAGAGAGTGAATGGGTAATAAGTGATCTTAAAATAACATATCTTGATGATTGAAACATAAAAGGAATAATTGGTAGAAACCAACCTCACATTGAATCTCATAAAGGATAAATCTATAATTTTTCAAGTTAATGAAATTCAGAAGAATAATTAAATAGGAAGATATTAAGGTGAGGGGTTTGATTTTAGAAGATTATAACTCACTAATTTTAACCCTCAACCAATGGTTTTAAAATGATTTATAATTCATGATAAGGATTAAGAATATAAAAATTAAAAAATCTTTTTTTTGCAAACCCACCCATTAAATCTTAAGGGCTTAGTAGTGAACTAGGCTTAATCAAAATTTTATCTAATGAGTTTTAGAAAATAACTTATAATTAATTTAAAACCTTTCATAACACCACAAGCTCATTCTTTAAAAATTAAATTAATTAAATTCCTTAATTAAGTTGAGTTGCCCCCAAAGGTCTTTACTTATATAATCCTTAAGTGACATATCAAGTGATGGTTACCCTACTTAAGAGATAATCAAACCATCATAATTCACTGAGCATAAGGGTATTAATTAGATGAACTATATAGTAAACATAATAAGACCAAAATGAACTCTAGATAATTCCAAGGACCATGAAATGTCTAAGGTATTACCCAAAACTTCTTCATGATCCTTTGAAAATGTTGAAGGACATGTGAGCTTATTATAATTTGTTTAATGGAATCATCCTTAAAATTTAAATACACCAAGATATGACATAGGATTTGGTAGGCACATTTTAAGTTTGTACTTCCTACTTTTCTACAAGCATGTTTTAATTCTTACAAAATTATACATATATATGTTTTGCAAGTATTGAAGTTTTAGGTGGATGAATGAGAAGACTCACCAGATATGCTTTTATAGTTTACAGTGCTTTCTTTTCTTGTATTTTCTACACTGTACTTTTACGTTCATAGACTTGCGTGCTAAACAACGATGTCACCCTGCATAAAAACTAAAACTTTTAGGATAGCCACAAAATTGAAACAAAAAATAAAAATAAAAATCAATCAAGATAAAATTTAGCATCAAAACATTCAAAATATAAGACAACTCAAAATTTAAACACAAACTTCACAAAACAAAAATTGCAACTAAATTAAGACGTCTCTATCGGATGATCGGGAATCCCCCAGACGAGGTAACTTATGGTTGCTAACGAGATTTCCCATGGTCTGAATGAAAGTATGGAGCTCATTGAGTTGAGTTTAATAAATTCATTTGGACTAAGTGAATCTGAAAGAAAATAGTGGTGTCAGAATGAGGGAACCGTAGGATCTTCTAATCAACTTTAATATGCCCCATAATATTTAAATGACCATAATCATATGGACATCTGATTTGACATCATAATCTGACACATTAGAAAACTTAAACCTGCTACTTAATCCAGGAGCTTGGAGCTTTCCCGTGTGCAGCATTCTACAACAGCATATCTCCTCTTAGCATTAAACAACAAATCCATAGGACTTCGAGGTTGTTTGCTTCTGCAACATAAATCCTCAACTAGTCTTTAAGCCTTTGTATAGCTCTGTTGTATAATATAAGCCCAAACTCAGCTTTAGGATTCTGGGGTTGTCGTTTGTCGTGACCTAAATCCTCATATCTTTTAGGCTATTTGTGTGATCTTTTCACATGAATATAAGCCCTAATTAATAAAATTTGCAAGATGAAATATTCAATAAATACTAATCTCCAAAATTGAAGCCAAAAAATAGGATAGACTGGGAAGTCACCAGGGTTCTCCTTTGGATCCATGACCTCCCTTAGTTCTTCCTCCTTTGGACTCTACAGATCCTACAATAAATGTTCCAAATTTGAATCATTCCCCATTCACACTTCTTTGTCTGATTTCATTGAAAAGTCCTAATCCTTTGACCTCTTTGAAGATAATATCCCCTGATTTTTATCGATAGTTTTCTTAGGTGAATTTGGTTATCTAAGATGTAATTAACTATAAAGGCTTGCCCTTATAGGAAGCTTTTCCAAACCCAGCTTAATATAAATCCTATTTAATTCTTCGTATTAAATAGGGGAACTTGTCGGCAAATGGTTTCGCAGAATAAACATATATCATATAGTTCTTAGTTTATTTGATTGAGCCTCACCCTCAGATCTTGTGTTTATCTTTTGGGATAAATACTGTGTTTGAGGTATAGTGCTCTTTCATTTAAACTATGAAAAATATGGGATCACTTTGATTTCATATTTTTCTAAATTTATATATTTATATACATATGTAAATTAAAATAAATTAAAACGTCCTTTCGAAGCGGGCAACAGGATTTCAATTATGGTGACCGGCAGCTTCCAACGGGCAACTCCTCAACCAAAAATAGTGCTGGCAGTAATATATAAATATATAGATTTATATATATGGGTTGCCTCCCACAAAGCACTTGGTTTAACGTCGTCAGCCCGACGTACCATTATTTAATCGGGATGACTTAATATTAAAACTTATTTAAATTGTGATATATGTCCTTCATAATAATGTTTCAATCGATGCCCATTAACTTTAAATATCTTTCCAATTTTAGGATCTTTAATAACAATAATTTCATAATGATAGACTTTAATAACTTTAAATGGTTCTAACCATCTGGATTTCAGTTTTCTTAGAAATAATCTTAATCTTGTATTATATAATAGAACTTCTTGTTCAGGTTCAAATTTCTTCTTAATAAACTTCCTATCATGCCATATTTTTATTTTCTCTTTATAGATTTTTGCATTATCATATGCTTCATTTCTAATCTCCTCAAGTTCATTGAGTTGTAATAATCTTTTCGCGCTATTATCTTTTAGATGAAAATTAAATTCTTTAATAGCCCAAATGGTTTATGCTCCAATTCTACTAGTAAGTGACATGTTTTACCAAAAATAAGTCTATATGGGTACATTCCTATAGGAGTCTTATAAGCAGTTATGTATGCTCATAATGCAATATCTATTCTAGCAAACCAATCTAATTTATAGGGATTTACAGATTTTTCTAAAATTTGCTTTATTTAACGATTTGATATAGCTGCTAGACCGCTAGTTTGGGGATGATAAGTGGTAGACAGTAGAGAATCTATGCATTATATCAAATTTTTTTATTAATTTCTTGATTCTCTTATTCCTAAAATGGGATCCTCCATCAACAATAATTACTCTCAGCATTTAATATCTTGTAAAAATATTTTTATTTAAAAATTTAAAAACACTTCGAGCATTACATTTAGGTACATCACCAATTTCAATTCATTTAGACGTATAATCAACAGCAAGTAATATATATATATATATTTCCACATTAAGGCATAAATGGTCTCATAAAATATAATCCCCACACATCAAAAATTTCTACTTCTAATGTGTAATTTTTAGGCATTTCATTTCTTCTAGAAATATTTCCTGCTCGCTGACATCTATCGCATGTTTTAATATATTCATTAACATCTCTAAAAAGAGTAGGCCAATAAAATCCATCTTACAAAATTTTATATGTAGTTCTATTTGTTCGAAAATGTCCTCCAAATTCAGAATCATGACATCTTTCAATTATTTGTTTAGTTTCTTCATAAGCCATAGACCTCCTAATAATTAGATCTTTATATTATTTATATAAATATGGGTCATCCCAAAAATAGAATTTTGAATCATATATAAATTTCTTTAACTGTTGTTTCTAAATATATGGTGGTAGAATATCACTTACAATATAATTTAGTATATCGGCATACCACGGTATATTTATTTCATCAATATTATATAATTGTTCATCAGAGAAATTTTCTAAAATTTCATTTGCAAAATTAGCTAATATTTTTTTTTTAGTCTAGACAAATGATCAGCTATTTGATTATCATTTCTCTTTCTATCAACTACAGTAAAATCAAACTCTTGCAATAGAAGTATCAATCTAATCAATCTTGGTTTAGCATTCTTCTTTTGCATCAAGTATTTGATAGCATAATGATCTGTATGCACTATGCATTTGGTTCCAATCAAGTAAGATCTATATTTATCAAAGGCATAGAAAATAGTTAATAACTCTCTTTCAGTAGTAGTGTAATTAATTTGAGCATCATTTAGAGTTTTACTAGCATAATATATTACTTTAAAAATATTGTTGTGTCTTTGCCCTAAAACAACTCTAATAGCATAATCACTGGTATCGCATATGGTTTCTCCCCATTATGTGAGAATATTATAAGTGCAGTGATTAATTTTTCTTTCAATAATTCAAATGCTTTTATGCATTCCTCATTAAAATCAAATTTTGTATATTTTTCTAAAATTTTGCATAATGGCTTAGTTATTTTTGAAAATTTTTTTATGTAATGCCTGTAGAAACCAGTATGTCCTAAAAAAACTTCTTACCCCTCTGACCGTAGTCGGTGGTGATGATTTTTCAATAACTTGAACTTTTGCAGGATCTACTTTCATGCCTTTTTTAGAAATTTTATGCCCAAGTACAAATCCTCCTGCAACCATAAATTGACATTTTTCCTAATTTAATACTAGGTTGATTTTTTCACATAATTCTAGAACTTTTTCTAAATTATTTAAACATAATTCAAATGAAGTCCTGAACACAGAAAAATCATCCATAAATACTTCAATTTCATGTTAATGACATCATATAAATAATGACATCATACATGTTTGAAATGTTGCATGAGCATTGCATAGTCCAAAAGGCACTCTACGAAAAGCAAATGTTCCATAGCGGCTTGTAAATGTTGTCGCGGTCTGTAAATGTTGTCTTCTCTTGATCCTCAAGACTGGTATATCCATCTAAAAAATAATAATATTTATTTCCAGTCAATCTATTCAACATTTGATCTAGAAACGGTAAAGGAAAGTGATCTTTCCTGGTGGCTAAGTTTAATTTTTTATATTCTATACAAATTCGTCAACCAGTAACTTGTCTTATTGAAATTAATTTATTTTTCTCATTTGCTTCAATGGTCACTCCTCCTTTCTTTGGAACACAGTGAATTGGGCTTACCGAAGCACTATCTGAAATAGGATATATAATTCCAACATCTAACCATTTTAAAATTTCTTTTTTAACAACTTCTTTCATTATTAGATTTAATATCCTCTGAGGATCAGCTTTAGGTTTATACTATTCATCTAATAGAATTCTATGCATACAAATTGAAGAATTGATTCCTCTAATATCTATCAAAGTCCATCCAAAAGTCTTTTTATATCTTTTTCACATTTATATTAATTTTTGTTCTTCAATTTCAGTTAATTCAGAAGATACAATATTAACTCAGAAGATACAATAACAGGCAATGTAGATGAATCTCTTAAAAACACATATTTTAAATGGGTAGGTAATACTTTCGATTCAAATTCAGGTGGTCTAATACTTAAAGGAATAAGATTATTATTATCATTTTCCAACAAATCTAAAGTTTCAAATTTGTCCTGAATATAATCTAAAATTTCTTCTTTTATTTCATTCTCATTTTTACTAAATTCTTCTTGTCTTAATTTTTCTTCACACTCTTTCTTAAATTGCTCATTACTTAGATAATCAGTAACTTTCATCCTAAAACATTCATTATCTTTTTCTATTGCAGGATATTTCATAGCTTTTGTAATATTAAATGTTACTTCTTGATCATTAACTCTCATTATTAATTCTCCTTTTTGTACATCTATCAGAGCTCTCTCTATTGCAAGAAATGGTCTCCCCAAAATAATAGGAATCTCTTTATCTTCCTCCATATCTAATACTATAAAGTCTACAAGAAAAATAAATTTATCCACTTTTACTAATACATCTTCTATAACTCCTTTAGAATAAGTAATTGATTGATCAGCTAACTGAAGAATTACAGTAGTAGGGGACATCTCTCCTAAATCTAAATGTTTAAAATTTGATAGAGGCATAAGATTGATACTCGCTCTTAAATCACATAAGGCTTTTCCATAAAACTTTTCACCAATTGCACAAGGTATAGTAAAACTACCAGGATCTTTTAACTTTTCAGGAAATTTTTTCTAAATAATAGCGCTACTCTCTTCACTGAGTGCAACGGTCTCATGATCTATAAACTTCCTTTTCTTGTTTAGTATATCTTTCATAAATTTCACATAACTTGGCATTTGTTCTAAAGCCGAAGGAATGTTTATCATTAACTTTTATCATTAACTTTTTAAGGATTTTCAAAAATTTTATAAAATTTTTGTCCTTACTCTTCTGCTTGAGTCATTGAGGAAATGGAGGTAATGGTTTTACTATGGGAACTTGTGTTTGTTCATTTTCATTTTGGTCACTTTCATCTCTTCCTTCTCCCCATCAACTTCAGTTTCTCTTTGGATTCTTGTTTCAATTTCTTCTCCACTTCGTAATTAAATAGCTTTAATTTGCTCTCTATTTTGATCTTTGGGATTAACTTCCTCAGTACTCAGAAGATTTCCTGAAGGTCTGTTACTAAGTGCAGTAGCAATATGTCCTAATTAATTTTCAATATTTCTAATAGCAGCCCCTTGATTTTGTATTTGATTTCCCATATTCAACATTACTTCTTTCATCGTCAATTTCTTTTCCTTAACTTGTGGGTTAGTGTTAGAGTTAAATCCAAGAGGATAATAATGTTGATAATTAGGATTTCCTTGATTGTTTAAAATTCCTGAGGGGTCATTGAATTGTTATAATTATTCCAACTAAAATTAGAGTGATTTTTCCATCCAAAGTTGTAAAATTAGAATAGGGATTATTATTTCAATTATTAATAGCATTCAAAGTTTCATAAGATGATTGAGTATCAATTATCTGTCCTAGCAAATTTTCCTCTAATATTGGTGGTATTTGAGAATAGTTTACTCCAATTTGATCAATCTTTTTTGATATAGCAAAAATTTGAGATGCCAAAATAGACATTGCATCAGATTAATGAATACTAGATACTCTCTTAGGATTTACTCGTTCAGAGGGCCATGGAAAATTGTTAGTAGTAATTTCTTCTATTAAAGAATATGCTTCATCAAAAGGTTTTGACATTAAAGATCCTCCTGTAGCCGCATCTATAATATATCTTAGTGATCCTACTAATCCATTGTTAAAAGTTTGAATTATTAACCAATCTGGTAAAGCATGGTGTGCACATTTTTTAAAGAGATCCTTAAATCTTTCCCAAGCTTCATATATTGATTCCCCTTCAAACTGATAAAAAAATGTAATATCATTTTTAAGCTTAGCGGTTTTTTAGCGTGGAAAATATTTAGCCAAGAATTTTTATGATAGTTCTCCCCAATTTCTAATAGATCCAGGTGCTAATGAATTTAACTATGCTTTAGTTTTTTCCCTTAATGAAAAAGGAAAAATTCTTAGCCTAACAACAACATTACACACTCCATCATATTTAAAAGTAGTACATATTTCAAGAAAACTAGCATGATGTAAGTTAGGATCTTCAGTAGGTTTTCCTCCAAACTAATTGTTTTGTACCATTTGGATAATACCAGGTTTAAGCTCAAATGAATTAGCAGCAACATTAGGCTTTTGAACAGTCAATTGAAGTTCGTCTGCTGTAGGATATTAGCATAATTTTTTAAAGGTCTTTGACGATTTTCATTTATTTGATTATCTAAGTTATTCGTCATTTCGTTCAAATGTTTAATTTCTTTTTGTTGTTTTCGAATTTTTCTAATAGTACGTTTTAATTCTGAATGGTAAGGTATTAAACCTTCAAATCCAATATTTCGCATAAACAAATATAATAAGCAAAGAAAATTTTCTTAAAAATATTCTTAAATATATAGTTATATATTTTTTTTGAATTTTTAATTTTATAATTTCTTTTTAATTTTTTCTATTTTGTATAATTTTATCTCTAAATTTCCTAATTTACTAAATCTATTTAATTTACTGTTACCTTTCCCTAGCAATGGCACCAAAAACTTGACCAACAGAAATATAGTTGATTATAAAAGGGAAGAGATTCAAAGGAACTTCAAAAATTTGGTGGATGACTTGAGATAAGTTTTTATCTTTTTATTTTAGACTACTTTTGGTTTTAATCGAGACTTGTTGTTGGTTTGACAATGATTTCTTCTTTTAAACTTAAGTGTGGTTTTGTTTTCTCCATGGATTTTGAGTAGTTTT
>NW_018165148.1:103826-104233 GCF_001263595.1 Phalaenopsis equestris | reverse complement strand
TGATACGTAATTAAGTTTTGGATGGAAGTTGTGGAGATTATTGATCTTTAATGATGAAAAAAGTTGCGATGATTTAAATCCATGCACTTCATTTACTTCTTGATTTGGCCAATCTATATGTTAAAATTTGTTATGAGAACATGTAAAAACCGGGCTGGTATTGTCTCAGTCAACAATTGAAAGGAATCACATGAGGTTGTATGAATGAGAATGTAGTTCATATAATTGAGTGCAAATAAATAGATAAATATTCATTGATGGGTGTAGAGTTAGAGGGCTTTAAAGTGACAGGTTAAAGCCCCCAACTTGGTTTATTATTTTAGGTTATGATACGAGAATGTTAGCCCCCAGGTGGAGGGAATTGAGGGAACTCTAGAGTGAGAGCTAGTATCCTCCCTACTTAGTCG
>NW_018165148.1:102976-103689 GCF_001263595.1 Phalaenopsis equestris | reverse complement strand
AAGAAAGATATTTTCATATTAAGTATTTTTCTTCTACAAAAACTTTAGTTATCTTTTTAAGTTGTTACTGTTTCGTTAAAATACCAAAAATATTTAAATTTTAAATTCCTGCAAAAATTGTTTTTAGTTTAAGTAATTAACTTTTTAAAAATAGAAAAATTTTCTAAAAGTGCATATTGCATAATCCTTCATGTGGGTTCGATATTCAGGTTTTAATCAAAAAGTCTTATATTTATGTATACTTGCGTAGTATCCCAATATAAATATATATAAATTAAAAAGTTAAATTTTTATTTTTCTTCAGGATCAAGTTTTTGGTTTTGTTATAAAATAAAGAAATATAGAAATATAAAATAAAGAAATATAAATGAAAAATATCATCAGAACTATTGTTATATTGTGCATAAGCATTAAGTAGGGGATCACTAGTCTAGGAGGATACTAGCTCCCACTGCAGAGATCCCACTTCCCTTCCCCTGAAGGCTAACTCTCACTTTAGTTTTTAAACACTAAGATCGAATTGGGTATTTTTAGTCTGTCACCCTAGAAATCTCCAATTCTGCACCCAATAAAGTATATTTCCATATTTATTTGCACTTAATCCCATGAACGAAATACTCTTTCATGGACTTAAATGTGATTCTCACTTTGTTGTAGAACTCATACTTCATTTCCCTGATCATATGTTTCACAACATATTTTAACAATTCAAT
>NW_018165148.1:86919-102818 GCF_001263595.1 Phalaenopsis equestris | reverse complement strand
CAAAAATTTCATATATAAAAGAAAGTTCATACAACAATAATAAACAAACAACGCTTATCTGAAACTCTTTCTCAAAGCAAATTCATTGTAGCCTCTCTTAGAAAATTTAGGAAGAAGAAATCTCTCACTTCTCTTCCTCTCCTACACTTCTTAGAGAATAATTCACACTTAAACTCACCACAAAAACTCAAAACTATAAATAAAATAACTAACTAAAGGTGTGGAATGTCATAGAATGATGTAAAGCGGCAAGAAGAGATGCGAAGGGGTGATGGATGGCTGAGAGGGGCGAAGGAAGCGAAGGAAGGGCCCTTTTCTGATCAATTTTGGCTCTAAATAGAGCCTAGGGTCGGTTCTCCAATAAGTGCATCCAAAAACTCTTCAAACAGCGTTCAAATTTGTCAAATATTCTAGAAACAGGGCCTGCGCCGACATTGGCGCCGTCGGTGCCAAAGGCCATTTAATTTAGTCCGTCTTCTCTGTGAAACGACATTGTCGGCGCCCAATCTGGCGCTGAATAATTTTTTAAATTCTCCATTTTAACTCTAAATTTCATCCTTTTGCTTCATTTTTGCTCAAGTCCTAAAAATCAATAACCTGCAATAAAACATAAAAAATATCTTCCCTTAAAGTGCAATATCACCAAAAAATAAGTATAAAATATGATAAGTATAAAATAAAAATGCATATATTTTTGGTGTATCAGTGAGCCTAACACGAGGGAAAAGAAGAGGATTGATGCGGCAGCAATGAAGGCTGGCGAGAAGAGACTCTGAGAGAAGAAGCCTCTAGAGAGTGAAGACCACACTATTCGTTTGCGGGAACCTTTAGGAAAGCCTGACATTATTAAGATAGATTCTTTCTATTTTCTCTTTTTTTCTTATTTTCTTAAATCACTAAAGCATGTTCAGGAGCCTCAGGTGTGTTTTTGGAGACTCCATCTGAAACATCATAGTCACAGAAGTCAAACTTCAAAGAAAAGGTTCCCCTAGACCAACTGCTCTAGAAGAAGGGGGTGTAGATGTCTTTTATATCGACCCATGGGAATGTGTTGTCACACAGTTGATGTCTCCTTTGTGGGTCATTCCTATCTTTGAAGATGATGAAGGCTCTGAGTTCAAACTCCAAGGGAGGATCAATCGGGACCCGAAAGGGAAAAGGCACATAGATGTGCAAACAGTGCCACCCCCACCTTCGTCTCAAGATGAAAGGTTGCCCCCAGGATGGATTGCCTGGATGGATGATGAAAATAATGTGTTTGGAAGCTTGGGTGGATGATACATGATGGTGGACAACCAGAGAGATTGGTTCGTTAGTCATCCTCTTATGGAGGCAACCGACCTTCCTTGCTACCTAAGGAAGGTGATATGGTCTGACGGTCTGACCTTTGTCCAATCGGGCTTAAATTACACAGAGTTGTGCAAGACCTCTAATTAAAGTAATGCTTTGGCCCTATCAAGCAAAATCATTGACCCATGCAGAAAAATTAAAAAGAAATCAACCCAAGCATGGGAGGCGTGAGCTGAATAATACTAGCAGACCATTGCTACCTTTTCCAACATAAGTAAGGATTGGATGAGAGATTATCTTGGATGATCTCGAAGGAAGAACACATGGCAGTGCTCTGAGAGTAAATCCAATTTGGTCTTGCCATCGTCATCAAACTCTTCGTAAAGGGTGATTTGGTGGATCCCAAGTGGATTGAGATGGATCAATTTGTCTCTTTATTCATCGATTATGGTGCTGAAGATGACAAGGCATATAATCTTAGAGAAGATGAAGATGGTAGCAATGACGAACCCGTTGCCACTTAGGACTTTGCATGCCTTGTGTTTTTTTTTTTTTTTGCTTTTTGAAAAATTTTAGCATTGCCTGGCCTTGTTGGATCAACGGGCACTCATGTACTCAAAATTATTCTATATATATATATATATATATATATAATAAATAAATAGGATATAGTGAATCGTTGCGTCTTCTTTATTCTTTTCTGCTTTCATGGGTTATGCTTCTTTGATTGAAGGATCTTGTATGCATGTGAATGGATGATTTGGTCGAGCTGCAAACTTAGCTCCATGGCAGATTTTGCTCTCAGTCTGATAGTCTTATCCTTTGACTGTGATTTGCATAAGGCTAGGTAGGGTGATCTTGATGCCATAGCTGGCAGCCTTTAAGTTTTGGATGAGGCTTGTCGATTTTGGTTTTGAGGTCTACTTGTCTTCTATTTATGCTCAGTCCAGAGATTTTAGCACCATAGCTTAAAGTCTTCATTTTTTGAGATAGATCGGGTGATCTTGGCATCACAGTCTGTCGGTCTTTGATTTTTGCTCAGTCGGGCGATTTAGGCATCACAACTGGTTGTCTTCAACCTATGGACGAGGCTGGGAAATCTTGGCATTGTGGCCTACCAATCTTCCATTTTTGCTTAGTCGGGTGGTCTTAGCGCCACAGCTGGCAGTCTCTAACTTATAGATAAGATCGGTGATCATGGCATTGTCGCCTTCCAGTCTTCAACTTTTGCTCAGTATGACAATCTTGGTGCCTCAACTGACGGTCTTCAACTTATGGGCTAGGATGAGTGATCTTGGCATTGAGATCTGCCTATCTTTAATTTTTGCTTAGTCGAGCAATCTTAGCTTCACGACTGACAGTATTCAACTTATAGGGGAGGTCAAGCGATCTTGGCATCTAGGCCTACCAATCTTTGATTTTTTCTCGGTTGGGCCATCTTGGGGTCGTGCCCTATTGACATTCTTTGTCTCGGGCTCCTGGTGTAAGTTGTGTTGACCCTCTGGTTTTTTCCAATTCCCTAAGAATTTTTCTGACATAAAAGTTTCAGGCCTTCATTTAGTGAGGTGTTCTATTTTTATACGTATTTTTGGCAGAATACTAGAGAATCTCAAATTGCAAAACAAAGTGAGGAAATTCTTATCATTTAAAACTACTTGTATAGAATACATAATGAAATTTATGGAAAAAATCTCTTGAGGTCATCTCCACTCTAAGTCCAGGGGACTTCATTCCCTGAATGGGTCTTCAGCTTGTATGCTCCGGGGCCTGCCTGACAGTCGATGATGTAGGTCTCAACGTTTGGTCCAGCTTTCCCACTTTCTACCTTTGTGTTATGGGATCAACCTTCTTTAGTACCAGTTCTTCAAGAAAAAAGACTTTTTCATTGTACTACTGGGTGGCTCTCCTCTTGACCTCTTCTTATAGCAAGGCCAACTGTGCTTGGACTTCTTCTACACGGACTAGTGCGAGCATCGCTCCCTTGTTTTTCACTTCTTGGCTTTCTGGGAGATTTTCTTCGTCAAACGATGTAGCCACGAGGACTTTTTAGCTATGATGTTTATAATCTATTGGCAGTATGGCCTCTATTTCATGTAAGAACATAAACGATAATTGATGGGTAGCAGTTGATGGGATTGTGTGGATGAACAATAAAAAAAATGGGAGGACCTCTGCCCAGCTGCCTTTTGCACCTTTTATCTTCTTTCTCAACAAGTTGAAGATGATTTCATTGGTTGCCTCAGCCTGTCCACTAGTTCGTGGATGATGAACCAAGGCAAATTTCAGGCTTATTCCTTGTTCTTGGCAAAAATTCTAAACCTAGGCGCTAGTATCACGATGCCTAGGTGAGGGACTGGTGCCTAGGCACCCAGAGTTCTGATGCTTAGGTGCTAATCCTTAATTAAGCTCCTTTGCTCAATTACCTGTTGTATCTGTAAGAAAAACATAAAAATAATTATTCTTTAAAATGCAATCTCATCCATAAAAATGTGTAAATCATAAAGAAATATTAACATTCTTATCAACATATCACTCCTAAACTAATTCTATGACAATATTTTCTTATATTTTTTTTCCTTACAACTCTTCGACTTAAAATCTAGAACTAATATCGCTTAGAATTACTTTACAATCTTTACACTCTCGACGATCTCTTATTCTCATAAGAAAATAATTAATTTGTGTCTTATTAGATCCATTCTTGAAAGTAATAATTAGTCATCCTTTTTTCTTAAATAAAGTATTAGCAATAACAAAATCATTGTTCTACCTTCTTCATTAATCACTTCAAAATCGTAATTATCGTAAATGTTTCTAAGATTATCCACCACTCTACCAATATGTCTATTTAAATCTACTCCAATATTTTTTTTTTCTTTAGGTGGTATCATTTGTATTAATTCTTCTAAGTTATTTCAAAATTTCTCTTTTGAACCTATATCGATCCTAATTGAGAAGCATAAGCACTTATAATATTAAAATCTTAGTATTAACAACAATCTATATGGCTCTAATTTTTATCCAATTATATTAATTTTTACAATAGTATCTTTTAAACTCTCATCTATAATTACGCCTACCTCATTTCTAGTACAACTCCTGCCTGAATGCCAATTTTAAAATCTAAGTGATCAATCTCCTTAGCTTTTTCTCCAACTCTTTCTTTTAGTTTCTTGAATGCATAAGATATTTATCTTCCTATGAACCATAATATCAACTAATAACATTAATTTACCTGTGAAAGTACCTATATTCCAAGATTATATCCTAATATTAATTGCATAAACTAACTTCTTTACCCACATTCGTCTGCAATATGGAAACTCTTGTTTATTTGACAATATACCCAAACGCCGGTGTAACGGACCTTACACACTTTTCACTATATTCGGGTCATACAGTGAATCGCTTCTAGAGGATGCTCTAGCATTTATATAAGGATTTAAAAAATTCATCTTATGGTTTTTAAATAAATTTTATTTTGGTTGTCGACTACCTAATGTAACCCTCCACTTTTCGTATTTGGTGCTTTATACTGGACAATGACAGTGTTGATTTTTAGTGAGAAGATTAAAAAAAATACAACTAGAAGGTTAAATAAAATGATAACTGTGAAAATCTTGTTGATTTTATAAGATGAAGGGCCAACAAGACGCTTCAACACCAAGGCACCTTGAGGATCTTCACTTAGGTTATGCTCCCCTTAAATTGAGATTTATAAGATGTCGAATAATTTAGAAATGAAACAGAAAAAAGTAGTCTAAATAAATCTGTACCCATATAATCCTAACAAAAAGGGCAAGAAAATGGTTTCAATTTCTTTGCTTGTGCATGGATTCAACATTTTTATCCCTTATGTCAACATTTAGAATGTTGCTCCCCAAGGGCAACAAAATAGTAAACTTATTTTTATAATTAGCTAAATGCCGATAATTCGCAAAATAAATATATAACATTATGCTTTCTCAAAAGTCACATTTATAAGCATGAAATAACAATGGAAGTTGCAATCTCAAACACAAAAACATTGCTATATTAATTACAAAATGATACAAACCTTTAATATTTGACAAATTTTAATTTCAAGTAGTTTACAAATGCTCGAGTTGCTCTATTTTTCTTTTATAAGGTTTTTTGGTTGAGAACTGACAACAAGAGGTTTGATTATTTCTGCTTTATTTTTTTTCCTATATTTCAATCAAAATATTATATCCATTCTTCGTAAATTTTTCCCTTGATGTGTTACCTATACGTTTTTATTTGTTGGATATATATTTAGATGCATTTTTCCTCGTATAAAAAAGTAAAATCATTTTCTGCATTTCTACTTTTATTGGACTTGAATGAATAAAAACATGCAATCACTAAATATATTAGAAGTTATATTAGGAAATAATTTATTCCTATTAGACATTATGAGGATTAAATTTATTTCCTAATATAATTTTATTTTATTTCTTATTTTAAATTTATTTCCTTTGATTGGAATTATTTTCTTTCATATTTTAGGCTTTCCTATTTTATATTGTTTACTTTATCTCCAAAACGATTAATATAAATTGATTAATTGGCGATATTATGAGTTATATCATTCATTTCCTATTATTTAGTTTCATTGTTTTTTTCTATTCGGAGATTCATGTAAATGCTATTTATATATTCTTTTCAAATCAATAAAAAAATATTTTGCATTACTCTGAATTTCAATATCTTATCAAGAGTTAAATTCTCTGCCCTAGTCGTCGATTCTCCCTCTAGAGCCGCCGAACTCCCTTAATGTCATCTTCCCTGTAGGAAGGAGGGACGCTTTCTCTCCTCAATCCTCCTTGTTGTCCTCCTGGATCACTTTCCTAGTTACCCGCTTACTAGGCTTAGGGTTTAGTGTTGGGGATTTTCCGGTGGTCGCGTCCATAGCAATGGCATCGGCTGCTTCTACTAGGCCAAACTTGTCGGCAGTAGAGGCAGGCTTCACAAAGCTGGAGCGGCAAAGGGAGCTGATCTCCAATTGCACTGCTCTCTGGAAGGAGCTCTCCGAACATTACTCTTCTTTTGAGCGAAGCCTCAAGCTCAGGTCCGAGTCAATTTTCTCTAAGCACTGCTCCCTTCTATGCCTCTGGCAATATCAAGTTCATGTCATGGATTGCCATCACGAGCGCGGCTTGAGCTAAGAGCAAGAGCTCGATTCCTTCTACCGTCACGTCGTTGAGTTTTTCGCCAGCCTTTCCTCTTTTAGAGGAGACGAGCTGCTCTCGCTTGCTTGGATCCATAAGCTACTCCATTCATTCCTCCTTTGCCAAAAGGAATTCTGTTTCATTTTCTTCAATAATCGAACGATCTCTCCCGTCCTCCATTCTTATCTATGAGTTCAAAGTTCACGTCGTCAAGGCGCTTGATGTCTACAACGCCATACATGACGGGATCAAACGGGTGAGACAGTGGCAGAAGCACAACGAGATTGTTCTCATTTTTTTAGATACGTGCAACAAACCCATTAGTGAGGGCCAGCGCTACTGCGCTAAGAAGGCTCTAGCAGGTCTCATAGTGCTTATGCTTGATAAAAAAGACGTGGTGTCCATTCTTGTGCAGCGAAATCATTCATTTGGCCACAATAGCCTGAGTTCTGGCAAAGATCACCACCATACCGGTGGCTACTTCTGGTCCTTGTCTTGGAGTGTTTTCAAATCATGGTGATTACACGACAACTGCAAGCTATAGGAAGCAGCATATATGCTCCACGTGGCAATGAGATTACGGCCACCAGTGGAGTTTGAACCCCATCTTCACCATGAACTCGATTTTTCATTTTGTCATGTGGGCTCTAGTCGCTGTCATAACTTGACAATATGGTGGGCTCAAGTCATTTTTTAATTCCCAAGAGTTTTTTTCTTGAAGGGTTTGATTTTGTGGCTACATGATGAAATAATGGAGGAATCGAAGAAGAGAGGAAGGAGGAATTCTGTTGGGTTGTTGAAGGAGATTTATCAAATTGAGAAAAGCACATGTCATTTGTTGGATTTAATTGATTCACTTCACTTCCCAATCTCAGAGGAGAAGGTGATGGAGCTATTGAAAATTTTGCAGGTATTAGGTATTGTGTTGTTGCATCGAAGGAAGGATTGGAGCCATGTGAGCTCCATCTGACAGTGGTATTCCATTGTATTTTTTTCTGCAACAGTCCCTTCTCTAGAGCCTTTTCTTGTATCAGGCCCTCCTATGGAGTTTTTCCTGCAGCAGGTCCTCCACCGGATATCTTTTTTCATCAGGCACTTCTCTGGAGTCTTTTCTGAATCAGGCCATCTGGAACTTTTTTCTGTATTAAACCCTCCTCCAAGGTTTTTTCTGCAGCAGGTCTTCCACCTGAATTCTTCCTGCATCAGGCCCTCCAACGAAATTTTTTCCCGTATCAAGCCCTTCTTCAAAGATTTTCCTGCAAAAAGTCCTCTATTGAAATTCTTCATGCAACAGACCCTCCTCAGAAGCCTTTTCTTGCAGCAAACCCAACCTCATAACTTTTCCTTTTTTTCTGCAGGCCATACCTTGTAGTTTTTCATGTTGGTTGTCCACTTTCCTGCAAACTCTCAATAACATTACCTATAAGAGTCTCTGGTCTACCTACAGACACTGTAGGAACTGCAGTGAAAGACAACCTTAGCCAACTAGAAGTTAATTTTTCATTCTAGTTGTTTATTTCCCGATAAACTCCCTTACAACATTATCTATAGGAGTCTTCTGCATAACTACAAATACTGCAGGAACTGCAGGACAACCGCAATCAACTAAAAGTCGGGTTTTCTTGCAGGTTGTCTACTTCCATGCAAACTCCCCTGCAACAATAGCTATAGGAGTCTTCTGCCTACCTATAATAAAACATGAACTACAGTCAATGATAACCACGGTACATGATGAAGACTTCAAATTCTACTTCACAGAATCTTCACAGAATCTTCCTCGCCCATTGTTTGATGTTTACAAATGAAAATTGAACATAATTTTCAACCATATATCAACTTGAGGGGGACTATTAAAAATTTAATTAAGAAAAAATATTCTATTACATGCTACGAGGATTAAATTTATTTTCTAATATAATTTTATTTCATTTCCTATTTTAAATTTATTTTCTCAGATTGCAATTATTCCTTTACTATTTTAAATTTATTTCCTTGGATTAAATTCAATTCCTTTCCTAATTTAGATTTTTCTATTTTATGTTGCTTCATTATCTCCAAAACAATAAATATAAATTGATTAGTTGTAGATATTAACAGTTATATCTTTCATTTCCTATTATTTCTTTATTTTCTTCCTATTCTATAATACATGTAAGAATTATTTATACATTCTTTACATATTAATGAGAACTTTCCCCAATACTCTAAATTTCAACAAAAACAGAAAAACAAATTACACAACAGCCCATCATTTATCAATTTATTTCCTACTTTCTTCACAAACCCACATGCAATTCTGACCAATTCTGAAACTAGTTAAAGCTTTCTCGTACAAAACACCATTAACACTTCGGATAGAAGCCAATGTAATGACTAGGAAGAAATACAAGTTTTATGATACAAGCAAAGTTAAATGACTTCAATCACGAAAATAAAAAGCAAGATTTACATACATACCACTCAATTCCTATATATTTACATATTAAACACCTATACTTCAATTTTTACATGTCTCCCTACTTATGCATGAAAATTTTCACTTTTTTTAATATTAAAACAGCGATTTTTTGGTATGTGAGATGAAAGATTTGAGGGATATAAATGTAAAAAATAAATTTTAACCGTAAGCTACGAAAATACATAAGAATTGGGTGGTATGTATGTAAATGCCCATAAAAATTTTCATTGCAATTTCTTGAAAAAAAACTCACATTTGCCACAGGCTAAACTCAGTCTAGATCAGTTAAAAACAACTCTTCATTGCAATTTCTTGAAAAAAAACTGACATTTGCCACAGGCTAAACTCACATTTACCAAAGTAACAGAAGAATGTGGCATTTCTGGGTTGAAGAACTAATTTCTCTAATGTAGCAATTTCTGGGTCTTATA
This sequence comes from Phalaenopsis equestris, assembly GCF_001263595.1. Taxonomy (NCBI): domain Eukaryota; kingdom Viridiplantae; phylum Streptophyta; class Magnoliopsida; order Asparagales; family Orchidaceae; genus Phalaenopsis; species Phalaenopsis equestris. The sequence goes on along the minus strand of NW_018165148.1, from coordinate 93,468 downwards.
ATTACAAAATGGCATGAATTAAGAAAATTCATATTATTTCTCGATAAGCTTCTTCAAATCCTTTAGCCAAAGCAAGTACTCACGGCTATCTTTGTTTATCATATACTCGTGCAAGAAGTTGGTAGTCAGAGCTGAGATTCCTCTAAGCTCCAAATACTTGTAGAAGGACTTCTGAAGGTTCTCCTCCAAATCACTGCCCCAAAAAATGGACAGAATAATTTATAATTAAATCAGCAGAAATAGGGCAATTTCATGCACTAAATTTAATCTTAAAATACAAGTACAAAAAAAAAAACAGCATGCGTTTTATCCCACTAAGTGGGGTCGGTTGCATGAATCCTTTTTCTCCATTGTGTCCTAACAAGTGTCATACTTTCACTTAATTCTAATAAATTAAGATCATTTTTTGTCCTATCAAGTGTCATACTCACTTAATTCTAATAAATTAAGATCCTTTTTTATACAACATGCCAAAATCTTTTTAGGTCAATCACTACCTACTTCAACATAAGTCAAATCTAAAACATCTACTCTCCAAATAGGGTCATCATATTGTCGACGTTTAACGTGACCAAACCATCTAAGATGACTCTCTATTGTCGACGTTTAACGTGACCAAACCATCTATGGTGACTCTCTCTAATCTTGTCTGTCATTGCTGATGTTAAGATTGCTAAACTACCGATTGTGGCTAACTACCGATTGTGGCTTTTTTATGTATTTTCATTGTGCGTCTGATCCTAGATTCCTGATCCTAGATTGCATTAGTAAACCCTCGACCCTTAACGACCTTAAATTAAATTGATAAAGACTATGATTTTGCCATCATATTAACTATAGTTGATCACAATACTATTGTTAATAAAAATCTGATCCTAGATTGCATTAGTAAAGACTATGATTTTGCCATCATATCAACTATAGTTGATCACAATACTATTGTTAATAAAAAGAACAATAATAAATATGCAATTAAACAAAACAAGTAACAAAATCACTTGATGTCATGATTCAAGATGACTATGACAGAACTATCATGAGAATATAAATTTTATGCATGCCTTCGATGAGAGACATAATATAGAGATGTTTTTAGAAAAGATCAATGATTTGAATGCTTTTTAAAGAATATCATTTGTTTGGTTTTGAAAAAGTTAGGATTGTTGAAGAAACTGATCACATGCTCAAATTTATTTATGTAATGTAACAATCAAATAAGCTCAACATGGACTGGCCTGTAGACAAACTTAAAAGAACAAAATATATCCCGCGGAGAATATTGGAATAAATTAAATAATCAATTGAAGGGATATAAACAAAGTAATTACAATGCATCAACATATTATAATAGGCTTTCAGATCTTGCAATTAAATATAATTTGACTTTAGAATACTTTGTTACAACTAGTTATATGGTTAAAGGTTTTAGGAAAAAGATTAGAGTTATCTTAAACTATAATTTACCAGAAGCTCTAGGAGAGCAATTAATTATAACTCTGGAAAGTAAGGCATAGTCGTATGGAAATATTACTAATCCCAACCTATAATTAAAATTTTTAAAGATAAGTCTTTACATCCTCCTATCAAACCTACACCAGCATCAAAATCACGTTTAGTGGAATCTGACCATAAAAATAAATCTGTAGTTCATAAATATCCTTTTAAGGATGAATTTAGTAAATGTTTATGGTTATAATTGGATTCTTATATATTGTTGAGATTGCATATGCACCTACATTAGAACAGGAATATGATCCTAAACTTATTCCTCGACAAAAGCTAAAATTTGAGACTCCAATTGAGTATAAGAACGACAGCACATCTAAATCAAAATTTAAGTCTAACATTAAGTCTGAAATAACATCAAAATCAAAACATCAGAGGGAAATTAAGTCACTTGCTACATGCTAGAAATAAAATTGAACACATATCTAAACAAAAGTCAAAATTAGAGTCAAAAATATTTTTTGAGTGTAAGATTAACTATAAATTTTAACTTCATGAAACTCTTTTTGGGACCAAATGATCTCCAAATTTTACGTACTCAAGAGTCAAAATGAGTGTCTTGGCAAGAAGAATTCATTGAGCCTAAAACCACTTAATTCCTATTTCATAAGATAATTAAATACTTAAATAATGGGCTACAATCAAGGGGATGATAGCTTGATGGAGCATCCGAATATTTAGGATAAAATAATCAAAACATCACTCGCAATAAATAGACTCGCATTTTTTATATGGAGGCGATCCTAAATTTATAGTTGAGAAAGCTCTATCCAATAATCAACATTGATGACTACTATAATTATAGTCTCCTGACCATTATCGTTTGATCACAGTTGCTAGACCACAATCACATAACTACCATGGTCCAAACATCACCCAACTATTGTTACGTACTATTTTTGCTAAACCATTACACACAACTGTCAGATAAGTTAAATGCCTTTCCTCGCCAATGAATCATATATATATCATTAATGGACGTCATTGCCAACAAAGCTAAATGCCAATAAAATTAACACATACCATTAACACTAATTTCTACATTGATATATGCTATCAAGAAAAAATCCTACCAATGCCATTGACACTGACATTAATGCATGTCATCGCCAATGAGACTGTACACAACATCAATGTTAACGCCAACAAACATTAGTGCCAACAAGTACAACACACTTTGACATATCAACTCCAATGTTTGTCATCACCACTAGGGTCACAACGTTTTTTTCACCGCTAAGCATATGCTAAACTTCTTGGTCTCTAGTATCCCATCCGCTAAAAAAACAATGTAGCAAACCACTAAAGATCACTTGAAGACAAAAAATCTCAATTTTTTTTCAGTTTTCATCTGAAATGACATCCTTTATAGTTTGTGTCTAGGATATCATATCAACTATCCTATGACATACACTAATAAAATTATTTAAATTTAACAACACCCGTGTTTTTTTTAAGATACTTGCAAAATATTATATGAAATTAAACCAAATAACAAGGAAATAGACCATCTAAATCCAAATGCTTCCTATGCGGACCTTTCATTAATAAAATGCAAGGTCATATAAAACCATATAATGCGTATGATAAACACTAGTAAATCAAAAATTTTAGAAAGTTACAGTAGTATTTTAAACTACAATATATTGAATTTGGCTTAAATTCATGAAGCTGTTGAATTTACTATGGGTTCCTCTCTTTTTTCATCCCCTTGTCACTTAACGTCCAATATCTAACAAGATAGATCTACTCTTCTTATCGTGGAAGCCAAATTATATGCAAAGATGTGTCAGAGAGTTTTTTGTACCTTAAGATGACAAACTTATTTGTGATGATTCATAAATTATTTTGACGCACACATAAAATCTTTATTTCATCAAAGCCAATTTTGTTCAGGCCAAACATGCAAATTTAAAATTTAAACTCATTGGATATACAAATCATGTGCATTGACATATTATAATTATTTTATTATCTATTTTAAGTTTAATTTGGTGGTTGTTAAGTTGTTTACTTGGTTTTCATCATCATGTATCTCCATTCCTGCTAGATATATTTTTCTATGATTATTTCATTGTATTGATTGTTCTCTTATTTACTTCTTTGGCCATTGATATCCAAAAACTACAACCGCCTGTCGCTGAATACTTCCTTCAATGTTTATTATTAAATTTGTTTCTTACTGGATTAGGAAAGAAATGATTCTTATTGGCAATATTTGAGGGGTTGATTTACTGGCAAGCCACCTAAAGGTTCATTTCAAGGAGCAATTGTTGAGCAACTGTAGCCAGCAAGTTGCCAAAGATTGCATAATAAGTATATCAATAAAGGGGACGAGCCCCTTGGTATTTAGTAATGGAAAACCCATGGATTGCTAGTTTGGAGCTGATTATGTTAATATAGTAACGTTCTTAATGTAATTTATGATGTAGTATCTTCTTTTCCTTCTCAATGGGACATATTTTTTTTCCTAGTTTTATCTGTTGCAAAACTCTATATGCTCTGGCAGAATAAATCTAACGGAGTGCTCCACTTTACTATCTCCAATTTCACTTCTAGTTCTTCCTTCATGGTATTAAAGCTAGGTTCTGTCTAAGCAAATGACAAACTACTACAAAAGGGTCCTAACTAGGTCTAACAAAGGAGAGAAGATCAATTCTTCCTCCACCTTTCTAAATCATGCCATCATTATGGAAGACTCCGTGGAGCACTCATTGCTTCAAATCACTTCGTACAAACTAAGGGTCCGTTTGGTTCGGCTTTTTGGCGCGGCGCTGTGTGCGACATCCGCTTCGTCCCGCAGTTTGACCGTTTGGTTCGTAGCTTCGCGGCAAAATTTCCCAACGCTTAGCGAAAGCGGGCCGTGATATTAACCCTGCGGCCCGGCTTTCGCCTGAAGATATTCCCCGCTTACCCCTTTCGTTTCTCTTCTGCCCTAATTGCTTCCCTCGCGGCTCTCCTTCATCGTCTTGCTTCGTAGGCCCTCGATCGACAGATCTGAGGTATAACAATCAATTTTCTTCTTATAATTGCAGATATGAGGGAGATGGGTTTTTTCGAATGTGATGTTTTCTCTTCTCATCTCCTTCCTATTTCTGCGATTTTTTGTTTATTCCTTCTAAAGATGTGGTGGATTTGTACATTAGCGCATGGAACCTGTTTCGTTTTTTACAGGTTGCTTCACTAGGGTTTTGCCTTTGCTTTCCCTTCTCGTTTGAGTCATTCTTGTTTGGTGGATGCTGGCTCAATAATGGAATAAGGTAGTGGTTGTAGTGGTTGATTCATGTGTAGTGGTCGTTGTTCATGCTTTTTCTTTCCCTTCTCGGTGGATTTGTACATTAGTTAGTGGTTGATTCATCACCGATGTTTTGCTCTGAGACACATTTGTGGAAGTTATGAAAGACACTGAGACACATTTATTTGCAATTGGTGTTAGGTTAACATGGATAGTGCATGAACAACAAACAAATCCTTTCTAGAGCATAAAAAATTTTAGGAATTGTTTCAAAGTTAAACATTGGCCCTGTATTTTACTGGTTACAAGAATGGAATGTATATTTTTTTAGCTATGAAATATAAGAGTAATATCAAATCATCTAGGAGGTTCTTACATCAAATCAAGCTTAAATCAAGCTCAAGATCAACCTGAAATTCCAAATGTAGCATCTAGCCTTTATTTTTAGCCAATATATCCCAACTGGTTAAGGTAGGTGCATAGAATATGGTTCGCTATTTAGTGTGAGCATAAGTGGCTTCATGATCAAGATGACGAATTTGTAGATGCTATAATATTCCAGATCACTCATTTCACAATGTGATGACTAGCACTATAACCTTGGAAGGAATGTTCTATTAGATGCTTATGCAATAAGGATGAATGACTATTATAAGGGGAATTACATTTTTGATATCATATACTATGATTTTGTTTAACTTTTTTATTTTAATGCACACTTTATGGTAATAACTTGTGATAAATTTAATTATAAAATGAAGCCAATCTTTAATTCAAACAATTTTTAGCTTTTAGCCAGCTTTATCCTTTCTCTAGTTGTTTGTCTTCTTTTTTACACATTCCCCCTCTCGAAATCCTAAAGGTTAAGAAGACAATAGAAATTTGAAGTTTATGCTCTCATAAAGCATATGTAAACATTTTGGCTTTTATGTGGTCTCTCTTTGTGGCATTTATGGCATTTATGGCATTCTGAGCCAATTACACATTTGTGGCATTTATGCTCTCATAAAGCACATGCTCTCATAAAACTTTATCATTCTAAGCCTTCACGTTGCTTTGTTTGTTTTTTTTTTCTTTAATTTTTTTTTTTGTACTCTTTTGTTATCAACATGTCAATATTGGTGATCCTATTGTGAATTGATTGTGCTATATAAAGTCTTAGATGTTGATTGGGGCAGAAAAATTGGCTTTAATTTTTTTTTTGTACTCTTTTGTTATTAACATGTCAATATTGGTGATCCTATTGTGAATTGTTTGTGCTATATAAAGTCTTAAATGTTGATTGGGGCAGAAGAATTGGTTCTTGCAGTAAAAATATGAACTGTGGCTTATCCCCGGTATTCCAGTTTTATTGTATCCCAATGTGATTCTGATTCCTTCTGTGTTGGAATCCATTAGTTGTTTGCTGAACATGTGTCAGTGCTTGAAAGAATTCTTCTACCTGTAATTTTTTATTTCTTGCTTGCAATTCATGACTTCCACCGCAAGAATTACTCCTATGATCCGGATTTCAGTTCTTTTTCGGTTCTTTATTGTTACTGTAGTTGGAGGTGAGAACATTGCGGCTGCATTAAGGAAGTATGCTAATGAGAGGTTACCTTTTATATATTGTATATATGATGTAAGTTGTGCTTATGTGTACAACAAAGGAGTCCTTGTTGATATGTTTCAAAATTTCAGCTAATATTTCAATAAAATATTGCATTCGTTTCCTGTGGACGTAGGTCAGTTGACCGAACCCCGTAAATTCCTGTGTTCCCTTATCTTTACATTTCTTGTTTGGTTTATTGCTTGCAACGTGTTTATAT
>NW_018165148.1:85779-86142 GCF_001263595.1 Phalaenopsis equestris | reverse complement strand
AGAGTGGACCTGCATCTATGAGGGAGCAGCTCTCATACCTAGTCGACTCATCTAATGATGCCCCTCACAGAGTTCAAAAAACCTCGGTTCATGAGGTCATTGGACTTCTTGAGGAAGATCCAGAATTTACAGGGGATCGTGATCTTTTCTACTTTGCAGTAGACCTCTTTTGTGATTCCCTCCACTGAGACTTCTTCACAGCATTGAGCAAAGAACGACGACTGGAATACATACGCTATTTTTATAACCGTCGTGACTTGTGAAGTTTAGCTCTTCATTAGTTCACATTGTGGTTGATTATGATTTGATACTAGACTGATGCACTTCATTCCATCTATGATTACTCCTGATAGTAGACTTTTT
>NW_018165148.1:84140-85030 GCF_001263595.1 Phalaenopsis equestris | reverse complement strand
AACGCACGTTCATGCTAGGGTGTCGGATAACGAGAAAGTAGCATTTATCAGCCATTCCAGAACCACAACTCAAAATATCATGGCAGTATGTGATTTCAACATGTGTTTTACATTTGCACTGGCTGGATGGGAGGGCAACGCACATGATAGTAGAATTTTTAAAATTGCAACGAGAAATCCGGAGTACAATTTTCCTCACCTACCGCATGGTTAGTTCCTTACTAATATAAGTTGATTTTTTTTTGTATGCTCACCTAAAGTTTATAAGTTTTCAGAGAAGTATTATTTGGTGGATGTTGGCTACCCAATGCAGAGGGGGTACCTTAAACCCTATCCTGACACAAGGTATCATATTCCAGATTTTCAGAGAGCTACAAGAAATAGAAAAGATGTCTTTAATAAAAGACATTCATCCTTGCGAGGCATAATTAAGAGGACTTTTGGAGTTTGGAAGAAAAAATAGATCATACTTAGAGATATGCCACCTTATCCGTTTTCGAAACAGGTGCATATAGTGTTAGTCACTATGGCCTTTAATAACTATATTAGGCGGCATCCAACTCGAGCTGATGTTGATTTCGAGCGTGTCGAGGTCAATGACGAGGAAGTGTCAGTCGAAGCTTTTGAATACCACATTGGCCAATCTCTATCAACGGAGGAGAACGACAATGCCTCAATTTGCACGAAAGATGGGGAAGGTGCGAATGAAATGACAGCCCTTCGTGAGGAGATCAGTACCTCATTAGTTGGAGAGTGATTATTTGGATTCATAACTGTTGTAATCGTAATATGATTTAGGGTCTGTGTTTGTTTTCAAACAAATATTTCAATTTTAATGATCTCTTTTTTCATTACCTAATATGTTAGTAATTATGTTTTATGCTGCATTG
>NW_018165148.1:66066-84036 GCF_001263595.1 Phalaenopsis equestris | reverse complement strand
TTCACAGCAGGCACATAGCTATGGTAGGAAGTTTTATACATGCCCCCGAAGCATTGCCGATCAATGCAGATTTTTCCGATGGGCAAACAGTTTCTCTGATGCTGAGGATGATGTTGGTAGCGATTTGAGAGTTTCAGATGACGAAGGGCGGACACGGGAGCTATAGCGTGTCATTGTTAGAAATAACATTACCATTATGCTACTCATCGTGGTCGTAGTTTTACAGTTTTTTTTTCATTCTACTTCTCCTAGCTAGTGGTTGAGTTGTATTTATGTACTCTGGGCTATTTTGGATGTACGAAACTGTATGAGTTCCTACGTCTTTATGTATGAAAACACGACTTCATATGGCTTGTGGTGGTTTTATATATTTTACATTTTATGCTTCTAAAATATGTTTGTAAATTTGTATATGTATAGATGAATTAATATTTGTATACATTGATATATAGATAAAGATAAATTTTAAACCTATATGTGTTCAAAATTACAAAATATTTTTAAAAAATTATCTATAAAAATGAATATTAAAAACAATTTATTTCATTTAATTAATTAAGAAATAATATTTTTATAAATTTTATGTATATTCATATTTATACAAATAAATTAAAAATTAAAAACAGTTTTAACATACAGGGGCAGTTTGGTCATTTTTACATGAAACAGCTGGCCCACAGCATTTTTCACACAGCTGCACCAAACAGATAGTCAGCTTCCCCGTAGCTGCTTCCTGGGGCAGGCCCACGGGCGGCCTGAGAAGCTGCAGCTGCATCAAACAGACCCTAAATAGCAATTGGGAAGAACTGCTTCCAATGATCTCGCTCAATTTAGAGAGTGATTTGGGGAAGAGATAAAATTGGAGACCAAAATGGTACATTCCATAAATTTGAAATGGTGAACCCTTTCATCATGAGATACCAACAATGCATTGGTAATTATAGAAATTAAACTGATGACAAAGATTCTCAGGAATCTTAGTTTTTCTTTGTACAAGATGAGAGGTATATATACACCTCTCATAAACATTAGAAAATAGGAATAAATCAAAAAAAGAGGGAAGAATAATTCGGGGTCGACGATCCTACAAAAAAGCATGAGGATTGCAAACTTTGAGTCACAGAGAGAAAGATATAACGGTATAAAGCCTTGATCTACATGCCTCAAGTTTTTTACTATTTGATGGTCATAAGGAAGCAGATCCAACAGTACAAAGCCTTGATTCATGCCTTAAGTCTTTTGTTAAGATTTGAGCATAATTTCAACACTCACCTTAAACTGAATGTTAGAGATCTACCATTCCAAGTTTGCTCATAATATTTTAAATGTCAGGTTGATGGATCCTTCAGTGAATATGTTGGCACACATATGGAGTACAAATCTGACCACTTTTCAATTTCTCTTTTATAAAGTGTCTAACAACCTCAACATACTTGGTATGATCATGTTGTGCATGATTATGTGCAATACTAATAGTCAATTTTTTATCATAATATATTTTCATAGGCTCTTTACACATGATTTTTAAATCTTCTAATATAATTTTAACCCATAGTAATTCATAGATCATTTGAATAATGACTCTAAATTTTGTTTCAACACTTGATCTTGAAATCACAAGTTATTTCTTGTTTCTCCAAGTTATAAGATTTCTCCTAAGAATGTACAATACCAGAAAATACACCTTCTATCTATTGATCATCCTACAAAATCTATATTTGTGCATCCTTCAATCATAAATCATCATGTCTTTTGCATAAAATTTCTTTTTTTGTGCTTGATTTGAGATATTTTACCATTCTATATGCGACTTGAAGGTATAACCTTTAACTTTGTGCAAAAAATGACTGACTAGAATTGCCGCGAATATGATGTTGGGACGAATGTGAAATAAATAAATTAATTTTTTTAGTAACTTATGATATTGTCCTATATTTATGTTAGCTTCTTCAGTAAGATTCAATTTTTTTACTGGTTCATTTGAAGGTTCACACAGCTAAATCTCTATCTTCTAGGTCTCTTTCAGCATGTCCATATCTTATTTTTGTTGCCAAAAAATATTCCTTGTTTAGATTGTGACCTCTATTCTCAATAAGTATTTGAATTCTCCAAATTTGTTAATTTTGATTTTTTTTTAACAAGCAAGTTTTCTTAAAGTTCTTTTTCTTAATTATCATCTCCTATAACAATCATATCATCAATATACATAATATAGTTTTACCGTCAAGTGGGTGTTTTATGAAGAGATTATGGTCTCATTGACTCTATTTATATTCATTTCCTTCCACAGTCTTTCTAAATCTACAAAACCAAGCACTTGATGATTTTTATAGTCCATATACTACCTTTTTCAACCTGCATACCCGATTTTTTCTAAGAAAATTATCAAATTGTGGAGGTTGATCCATACTCTTCTTTGACATGGCCCTGTAAGAAAACATTTTTTATATCATATTGTCGTATACCCATAATTTATTATTAAGAATATCTGAATACGAATAGTACTCATTTTTACAATAAAAATAAAAGTTTATTGATGGTCAATTACACATGATTGAATATATCATTCTGCTATCAATCTTACTTTATACATTTATAGGCTCCAATCTGTTTTATATTGAACCGTGAAAATTCATTTCTATCCTACTATTCTCTTTCCTTATGATAATTCAATGATTTCCCATATATGATTTTTTCTTAAGGTATTCATTTCTTCTCTCATGGGCTCCTTTCAATTTTTATTCTCAAGTGCCTCAAATAGAATTTGTGGAGTGAAAATGGAGATGTTGTTGATGTTGGTTAGAAAAGCTTTACGAGATTGAGAGAATTTATAAAATGATGTTATAGAGAGATATGAATATATGAGTTGTAGAGAGTTGAGTAGTTTTGCCTGGTAATAGTTCTGAGTCTTCAACTTCTTGGAGATCTTGATTGGGCTTCATACAATATTTGTATTTGTAGACTTTTCCCTTATAGAAATATCATGATAAAATGTATCATCAAATTTATCATCAGGATGAAAATTCTCCCCCTAAATATGAGTTTGAGTGAAGAAGTGATGAGTTTCATCAAAACTGGCATCCATTGAAGAGAAACTTTTTTTCAGTAGATGATAGCATGTGTATTTTTTTTTTTTCAGCAAAATATCTGATGAGAGAGCTCTTGGATTAAATTTCTCACTATGTTGTTTATGAAAATAAATATAAACAATTCCTCAAAATATTTCTAAAGTAATCCTTAAGAAGTTGTTCGTAGGAAAGAATTATATCAAATAATTTAATAGAGTTTTAAAATCAAATAATCCTAAGGGTATTTTGTTGGTTAAATAGGTAGTTGTTAAAATAATTTCATCCTAAAATTATTTTAGTATTTGATTGTACAAAAGAAAAGTCCTAGTCACTTACAAAAGTGACGATATTTTATTTCATCGCTATTTTATTGGGGACAAATTTTAAAATAAAGCATTTAATTAATATAAATTAATGTTTTCGATACTTGAAAAATAAAATTACAGTGAGCATAATCGCCAGTTAACAAGCCGACTACATGCGAGTGTTTTTTTTCTCCGTTTTCTCTTTTTCCATTCCGGCAAGAGCCCCTACAGGCATCATCAGTTAGATATTATGATAAAAACTTAATAAATATGATACATTAATTAAAGCTTAAATGGAAATGATGATAGATATGTACAAATTAAATTTTTAAGAACATTGCTTCATATAATAATGTTAAGTCTATTTTATTTAAAAAAAGTTTATTTACATATTTACCACTTAATTCATATGCATTTACATATCAAACACTTAAATTTTGTTTTTTACATTTATACTACCTAAATCTTTAATATTACAATAAAATATTACAATTTTTTTACTTTTAAAATTAAAATACATCTTTTCATGCATGGATAAAGTGGTATGTAGGTAAAAAATTAGTTTAGGTATTAGATGAATTAATACATAAGAATTGAGTGGTACGCATGTAAATATGCTTCCAAAAACTCTAAGTTTTATTTATTTAAAGAAAAATGCTTTTACCATTTTTTTTTAGTGCAAAAGTGTTCCAGAATCATAATGGCTTCCAACAAAAATATTATTTTTATCAAATTATGATTGGCTCTTTCTCTCTCCCCTCCTATTTGAATAAATTTTTTCCTTCAAATTTAAGTCTTTAAACAACTTTGTAAATTCCAATCATAATTTGATAAAAATAATACTTATGTTGCAAGTCAATATGATTTTGGAACTAATTTGCACAATTGCACCCAAAAACAAAAAAAAAACAAAATTTAAAGCAATTTTCTTTAAATAAATAAAATTTAAAATTTTTTAAAGGAAAATTTATATGCATACCACTCAAGTCTTATGTATTTACATATCTAACACGTAAACGTCAATTTTTGCCATGCATGAAAGGCTGTATTTTAATTTTTAAAAGTAAAAATTGTGAAATTTTTTATGTAATGTTAAAGATTTAGGTGGTACAGATGTTAAAAATAAAGTTCAGGTGTTAGATATGTAAATACATATGAATTAAGTGGTATGCATGTAAATGTCATCTTTTCCTATTTGAATAATTTTTTTCTTCAAATTTAAGTCTTTAAACAACTTTGTAAATTTCAATCATAATTCGATAAAAATAATAATTATGTTGCAAGTCATTAAGAATTTGTAACTGATTTGTACAAAAAAATAATAATAATCATAACTGCAATCTTCTTTAAATAAATGAAATTTAATTTTTCTTAAAGGAATATTTGTATTCATATGTGTTTACATATTTAACACCTAAACTTCAATCTTTGCTATGGATAAAATGCTGTATTTTAATTTTTAAAAGTAAAAAATTGAGATTTAGGTGGTATAGATGTTAAAAATAAAGTCTATATGTTAGATATGTAAATACATATGAATTAAGTGGTATGTATGTAAATGAGTTTTTTTTTTTATTTTGATCTCAGAATATGATAATATGATTATATGAAAACCTTTTTTATTCAAGTTTAATCTATACAAATCTATCATCATTTACAGCTATGTTTTGATTAACGTGACATTTTAAGTAAGTTTTTATCATATTTTCATGGGTTGCTGGTAGTGGCTTCCTTGTTTTAATACCGAAAAATGTTAATTTATATTAATTAAATGAATTAGCTTAAAATTTATCCTTTTATTGGAGAGTATGTTCATAAATCATTCTCCCACAGTCAAATGATCCGCGATCAAGCGAAACTTTGTGAAGTTCACAGATCGTGAAAATTCCACAAAAAAAAAAATGATGGTGAGATCTCAATGCTCCCATGTCATTCTCCCCAGCCATAAGAGGTTTCTCCTTCTTCTCTAGAAAGACCTAGATTCCACCATCAGATGTTATTTCCCACAAAATAAGTAAGAAGATTTCTAAAGCTACGACCCATCACTCCTATCTGGCCATCTATCTGAGACAACATTGCTAAACTGAACTAGAATTTGGCACTTAGCTTATTTCATATAGCATTCCAGAAATAGCACAAAGGCTTCTCATCTTTGATATGTTGAATCTCCCTCAACGATAACAACTTCGGATGTAGATCGTACATTTGAAAATCTTAAAATCATCTTAGCTAGAGTTGCCAAGTGTCTAGTGTTGGCTTCTCGTACTCATGACCCTCTTAGTCAACTAATGTTTTTTTGCTTAATGATGCTCCTCTTAAAGTCTACCAAAAAAGAAGTTTGTAGCACCACATCCTAAAATTTTGTATGAATGTTATCTCCAAATCATTACCTTCTAAGACAACCAATATTAGTCATGTTGAAGTTTCTCCCATAGATTCAGCTTGAATCGCTAGTATCTCTCCCTCATTTACTCGAAGTTGATACTCCTCTCAAATGTCTTCATGCTTTACTATATCAATGTCCACTTCTTAAACTGCTCCATGCTCTGTGAAAGAGAACGTCCTCTTACTTGGGCAATCCGATGCAATGTGCTAAAATTTTAGCACTTAAAAGCAATTCCTGATTGAGAAGGAAATGGGAGTGTCGGAGGGCTCCACTTTCGCTCCACTCTAAATTATTTTCTTCTCTGGTAGGGTCAACTTGGATGCTCCACCAGGTGTAGGCTTGTTGCCCAATCCAATGGTTGAACCCTATATGAAGAGTAATGTGGACTTGATATTGTTGTATTCTTTATTCACCTTAAAAGCTAAGATTTGGACAACTTGTAATGTCCAATAGTGTTGCAGTTGTACCACATTGTCAATGAACAGCTTCAAACACCTAAATATTAAGTTATGGTGTTCTCATCGGGCTTCACCAGCTCACACTTTAACAAAAGTTGCTCAAATTTGTAGTGTACTCCTCTACTAAAAGATCTTATTGTTGTAAGGGGTGATGTCTCCAAAAAATCATATCTATTGTGTCATATGTCTCATCTAACCTTGGACCAAAAAGTAATTTTAGTTTTCCCCTCACAATGGTATAAGTGTTACAAATTCTCCCAACATAAAGAAGCATTATTCCATAACTTAAGAGTGGCTAGCTTGGTGGGGGGCCCTTATACTCAAATGCACATTCCACTATCTAGAGCTATTCAATAAACTTGTCAGGATCCATGCGACTATTAAAACCCGACAAGTCAATATTCACTCCAATATCTTGGCTTATCCGTTGATATTTCATGCCAAATCAATAGAGTCACTAGAAATTTCCTAATTAAAGAGATTCGCTTTCTCCTTTCATTCCGGTGACTCACCATTGTGGCTATGAGTAACCTCATCGGATAGTCTCCTCTCAAAGGCGACAAGCCTCTGTCACAGTTGGAGGATTTTCTATTGCATATCCTCCACAGTAAATTCAGGGACACCTCACTGAGGGTTTCTCCTTGATGGTATGAGCTTATTTTCTCCCATTCAGATTTTCAGTGGACGTAATATTACAAATCAAAAGTTGATTGGGGGCTTAGATTTTGAAGGTAGGTGTCGGGGTGAATTTTTGGTGATGTAGGAATGTTGGATTTTAGAAATTTTAGGCTTAGGGCTAGAAATTATGGTAGGAATAGCTAGGGTATTGAGTTGGTTGATGATTTAGGTTCTGTGAATTTTCGGGTAGATGTGGAAACAATAAATACCTAAAAATTTTGAGTTTGTCGGGCACGGATATTAGATGATACCATTCTAAAACTGTGATATGTGTAAAATGTGATAATATATTTTATATGTTTTTTTTTTAATTTTTTATGTTTTTCTATGGTTAATGTGATGTTATATGCAGTATACATATGAGAATTTAAGACTTGATCAGTTGAATCAATTGGAGCACAAAATAAGCTAAATCTAAAGGCAAGCGCCTCGACATCCATGATTAACGTCTTAGTGCTTGGTATAAGTCTATGAACCTGCAAAACCCAGAGAAAAAAACATCCCAGCATCAAGCCAAAAGTGCCCCAACTCCAAAGTGTAGCGCCTCAGTGTCATCCAGACAAGCGACTCAGCATCATCCAGACGAGCGTCTCAACATCATCCAGACGAGCGCCTCAGCATTTGGCGTAGCTTATTTCAACAAAAAATATAAAGAGCATTACATGTGTCATTGATAAGACCCAAGCACTTCTACGCCCAATGCCAGCACTCTCGAGATACAGGCGTCGGCGCTCCAGTGCTCAAAACCCTAGATTGAGGATCCAAAATCATGAAAGCCAGCGTCGTCGCACCTCTATCAACGCCCGACGCCATCCCATCAGCGTCATCGCATTGCCCACTAACTTAGAGACGTTTTTGTGGTATTCTGACGATTCAGAGGGGGGAGAAGATAAAAGACCAAAATTTCTTCATGAGAGGGGACTCAACTATGACATTATTCAAACTTCTGAAGTCTTCGAGCACAAGAGAGAAAGGGAACCCATGGAGAGAGACTTCCATCACTGCAAGAGGGAATTTTCACTGCATATTTTGAGATTCCACTTGTATGGTTGTAAGTGGGTGTTTGTATTTAGAGAGTGGATTGAGTTGAGAGAAATTGAAAGGGGAAAGCAGATTATAGAAGAAGATTGGCTTAGAGCAAGAAGAAATTTCATCCAAGTGTATTCTTCAATTATCATTTGTCTAAACCTTGTGTTTCTATCAATAAAATTGCTTGTGTTTTCCATATCAATGTGTAGGAACTAAGTTTTTCTCTTCCTTGAATTGATTTTGTTAAAATATTGTTTATTTCATGTGATTTTCATTAAGCATTTGAAAGATAAGTTGATGTGTTAAACTTTAGAGTTTCATTTATCTTATTACTGATCACGAGAAAATTTAAAATAACTTGTGATATAGGACTATTGATCACAGACTTGAAGAACAAGTAGGCTAACATACAATTTCACTGTGAATAGGAATATTATCATTAGAAAATTACAATCACAGAGGAATGAGAAATCCTGAGAGATTTAACAAAGTTAAGGGGATTTAACCTTAATATGAGACTCCAATGCTTCCTGTGTCTAAAAATAGAGTAAGAAGTATTTGTCCCTGATTTTCAACTACATTAGAATAGACTTTGGTGAATAAACAATGAAATTTCTCAAGATCCAATTCAAAAAATACTTTCTATGTAGAACAAAAACCCCAAAATCAATAGGTATATCTTTTCTTATTTAGAAATTTAAAAGAATCTATGAAAAAATAATAAAACACTTTGAACTAAACTTACAATTAATAAACTAGTAATTAAACTATTTGGATATTAATTCTTGATCTATCGTACGAGGTTTACCTCAAATAAGTTCTCCAGGTTCTTCAATTTGTATGCCTGGTCTCCATCTTATTTTCCTTTTTTCCAATCCGTCCTCTTCCCAGAATCATTCCGACAATTCAAATAAGAGGGTGGGTTCTTTGAAAAGGTGATCTTAACACAATGATTAGATAGACTGGCAAACCTGACTTTACAAAAAAAATTGAAACAGTAATAATAGCTACATAGAGCCGCATAATTTCTCACCTGGCCTGACGGACAAAAACAGTTCTAAGCCCTTTGAAATGGGTTTTCTCTTTCTAAAATTCCTCAATTGATCTCTCTAAAGTTCAAGGTTTTGGAAACAAAAAAGCATGGAAAATATGATCCTAAAAGTGATTTGTAATATTTATATATAAATATTAATGGAGGGCATAACTATAAATATTGGAATTGGTATATATTTAATCGTAACATTAAAAAATCTTTTATATCATCAAATATAGGATTCCAAAAATTATAGAAAAATATTCAATAAATAGAAAATCATGTCTAGAGCATATTGATAAAAAATAGCTTGCAAAACGAATGCTAGATGGACCTGAAAAGCCTACATTTATAAAGAAGTATTAAATCCTAAAGACATATAAATCCAACAAGAATACTTTTATTTTCCTCCTTATCATACACAAAAAAAAATAAGTAAACATATGCTCAAAATAGAACAATTGTGTTCTACAATTTATTAAAAACAATTTGTAAATCGAACATAAAGAAAAAACAGATAAATTATTTGAATATAAAAAGATCAACTTTCATAAGTCAAAATTATCCAAATCAAAACAAATCAAAATCGACGAATAAGTCGAGAATAAAAACAACTCTAAAAACTCTAAGAAAATCAATAAACACAAAATTAACATGAAAAATCTACCAGATCTCAAATCATCTCTCAATAGGTCACCCATCTACTATAGGGACAATCGCAACCCGAATATGTATGAAAGAAAAAAAAAAGGGGTAGGTACGTTGTAGGATGAGTAAGGAGGCGAGAGAAAGGATGTTGGCTGAAATTGGGTGTGAAAGGCGACTGAACAGTGGGCTAAAAGTAGAAAACAACAGATTTCATACTGTAAACAGCATATAACAATGAGAGGGACGGTTGTCCTAATAAAAATAGCTGCTCAAAGGTGAGACGATGATGTGTGGAAGATGATGATGGGGATCCCTCATCTATTCCTGAGCAAGATACAAATACACGACTTATAAATGAAAATGATACAACACTCTGGAGAGCATAAAACAAAAAATAAAATCTAACAATCATCAAAAGTCCTTCAAAACATAAAAAATCATATAAATAGTCTCCTCTGAAAAAATAAACCCAATTAGAAATAACAAAACAGGACAGAGCTAAAAAAGAAAAAGATTATGGTTAAAATTGGGAATCGTAAAAAGTTAGTAGCGGGATATTCCATGATCGTACAGAACTGTGCGGAGTTTGCAGATTGCAAAAATTCTGTGAAAAAGGGATAGTGGGATCCCAACGCTCGTGTGTTACCAAGTGTTAGTGAAATTGAGATTTGGACTATATAAATTATTATCTAGAATTCAAGTATAATAAATAAAAAGCTTATTGTTTTAAGCCAAATTTCTCTAAAAAGTTTCTGAGATATGTCATTTGTTGGTCAAAAATAAGGTCTTAAGGCATATAAAAATTAGTGAACATTGAGAATTGCAATACATTTTCAATTTTATATATGTGTGTTGGTTAGACGTGTACTCCTCAAGCACTTCACAAGTGTTGACGAGAATATTCAAAGATTTGTCTGCTCATGTTAATATAAATGTTAGTTCTTCGCTTAGGTGATTTTTACATGTATTCATACTTTAATTTTGTGTATGATTTACATGTATTTGTCTAAAAATTTTCGTTTGAGTAGAACTAAAACTGAATGCATAGAATGTAATTTTAGTAGTAGCAGCTCTAGTGACAGAAATGTAACTTTGGGTGATCAAATTATTAAAAGGTGTGAACGCTTCATATATCTCGAGTCTATTGTTCAAAGTGATGGTGATATTGATGGAGATGTTATTAGTAGAATTCAAGTTGGTTGGTTGAAGTGGAGGAAGACTTCAAGCCTATTGTGTGATAGAAAAGTAACGCTTAGACTAAAACGAAAATTTTATAAGATGGTGATGAGACCTGCAATGTTATATGGCGTTGAATGTTAGACTTTAAAAGAAAAGCATAAAACTAAATTAAGTGTTGTCGAGATGGGAATGATTAGGTGGATGAATGGCTTTACACTTAGAGACAAAATGTGAAATGAATATATTCGTGATAGGGTTGTTGTAGCTCCAAAGACAGACAAAATTAGAGAGTCGTCTTAGATGGTTTGGTCACATTAAATGTCGACCATCTAATGTTCTGATTAGAAGAGTAGATGTTTTAGATTCGACTTATATTAAGAAAGGCAGGCGTAGACCTAGGATGACTTGGGCATATTGTATAAAATATGTCTTAATTTATTAGAAGGAAATGAAAATATGGCACTAAATAGGACGCAATGGAGAAAAACGATTCATGTAGCCGACCCCACTTAGTGGGATAAAGGTTTTGTTATTGTTGTAAGATTTAAATATTGTCAAGACTGATAAATGTAAAGTTTCCTACTCATAGTGTATATTAATTTTTTTGCTAGAAGTTTATGTTGTTTGGATGTTTTATCTTGTGAAATTTCAGAAATTTGTGACTTCAATTCCCCTTGAAATGGTCAATTATTAAGTACCTGATTTTATAAGCCGGAAGATAACTACACGTAAGATATGGTAGAGGAAACTTATTTCCTTCGCAAAAACAAATACTATTAAAAGTCAAACCTATTAATATTGATGTTGGAATTTTGTTGCCTTAAACAAATATCAGCAAAAAGTCACAAACCTAACCCTAGTAATCTCTACTTGTCCAAATCTTATTTCAGGGTTATTAAAAAGTTAATTGAAATTTAACTTGCTTAAAACCAACTTAAATTTTGACACAAACAATATTTTGAGCACCATTCAAGAGTAAAAATCAATTTCTAGTTTGAACTGATTATCAAATTTGAATAGCATCGACTCAAAATGAGATGAAATGCATGTATGTAAAACATCATGAATACAAATTATTGTATAGTAATAATATAATGTGTATATATCACAAACTTCTAT
Source organism: Phalaenopsis equestris (assembly GCF_001263595.1). Lineage (NCBI taxonomy): Eukaryota > Viridiplantae > Streptophyta > Magnoliopsida > Asparagales > Orchidaceae > Phalaenopsis > Phalaenopsis equestris. Next base: position 72,133 of record NW_018165148.1, on the reverse strand, counting down.
AAAATTCAACATTAAGTTGAATCAACGCCGGGTAATTTCAGGTTAAGTTGGCTCGACTAAAATTAATTTTTATTTCAAGTCAAGCTCAGCTTAAGCATAAATATTTTTTTTTTTATTTTGAATCAGGCTAATCTCGTTAGAACTTGACTCAATATCATCCTTTGTGAGTCAACTCAACAGGTTTATGCTGAGCAAGGGACTAGCTTAAGAACCTTCTTGACATGAAAGGAACTTTACCAGCAAGGGTTAATATAATCTAAGTGGACTATTAATCACCTAAAGTCAAGATGAGTAAACTTTATCAATAGCTAGTTGATTTAGAAATTAATATCACTAAATGATGATTAAAGCAAACTTTCCCTTAATAGCAATTACGGAGTTTAAAGCTTGTTCTGGAATGCTATCAACCATTTTCAGATGAATCTAAATTGCAATGATATTTTAGGCTCATACAGGTTACCTAATATTTTAGGCTTTCTGTTATAGGACTGACCTCAATAATCGTATGTACAAAAAAATATAAAATTTTCAACCAAGGCATCAAGGACTATAGGATATTGAAAATATAAAGCCATTAACTCCAGCGAAGATGCGAGATTCAACTCCCCATTCCTTCTAACAGCTGGCACTAATTTCCATCCCCTCCTTGACCAAGTAATTTGACTTTAACCTCTGATCTAGCCTATGGAGATCAAAGGCAATATATGGCAACCAAAAGCCTGTTTGTATTTATGGTGTGTATTAAAAAGGCCTGCTAATTTTTTAGGACCATAAGATAGGGATGGAGCATGGGATTATCCTAGAACCAACAAGTATGCAATAGTACCAACTAATGATCAACCTTGTTGGTTCATCAAAGAATAAGCTCAAACAGTGCAAGGGGATAGAAGTTGTCAAGCAATACAGTCAATCTGCATATGCAGCTTTCAAATACCAATCAAGGTTTCTTTTTGTAACATTTTTGTTGCTAGGAATCGTAGATACATGTGAGGTATTTCTTATTTTGATAAAGATAAATAAAAAGCTTCGTGCTAATTCAATATGCCCAACTGAATGGGTAGGATAAACAAAAACCACAAGCATAAAAGAAGAGTAGTAGAACTAAACCAAAAGAAAAGAAGAAGATTACCTGAAATCAGGTCCTTGATAGGCAAGCATTTCCTCGTCAGAATCTTTGGTCTCTTTAAAAGACATGCTGTCGATTACAAGCTCATCCGGATAAGCAGTGCAGCAGAACTCCAAACCTTGCCCTCCATTCTTCCTTGCATTTATGATCAATGGAATGCTAGATTGGTTTGGCCTTTCCCTATTTCCATCCTCATCATTATGACCAGCCCTCCTATCGTGTTCAGGCTCCTCTCCAGTCACAAGGCTCGGCATAGAAACCAGAACTTCAATTTTCTCCCCATTGTAGCTTCTTTCGAGGGTGACGGTACTCTTACCTTTTTCGTTTTGAATTTCGAATGGGAAGTCTTCAGGTATTTCTTCCACCTGCAATATTTTAACAACCTAGAATCATCGTTTGGAAGAGCTCCAATCATTACTAGTCCTACAACAATTTTTACTTGTCCCATCTCTAAATAAGGTGGTTCTCTTTCTTGTTGCAAATGTTATCATCCATGGATTACGGCAAAGCTAACAAAGAGAAACCCTTTCAACGCACCTCATACGAAATGGTTAATAACTGGGGAAAGTAAGATGAGGAATTTAAGAATCGACGAAAGAGAGAGCGATCAAGAGCTTACCCTATCGTGGTCATCGCAGTCATCGGCACACTTAATCTCCGCGTCAATGACACGAAGGAGATCAAAATCGGAAGTCGGCTTATTTGCAGTAGAACAGAAAGAAGAGACGAAGAAGGGAAGTAAGGAGCTATGTTCTCGAGACAAGCGGCTATTAGGAGCTTGGGGCTGGAGGAAGGCGAAGAGCGGAATTTGGAATCGTCTGGCAGCAGCAGCGCCGGCATGAAGGGATCCCGACAAGCGGACGCGTCGGAGAACGGCAGACGCCATTGCCTCTGGCCAATCGGTAAGAAGAGATCGGACTAAACTTCATTAGCAATAAATATTTACATGCATACAACACAATTCTTATGTATTTAGATATCTAACCCCTAAAATTTGATATTTACATTTATAATATTTTAGTGTCTTAAATTTATGCTTAAAGATTGTATTTCATCTTAAAGATATAGTAATAGTGATGCATGCTAGAAAATTCTCAGCTGTAGAGTAAAAGATTATCGTCTTAAGATTTATACAAGGATTCAGCACACTCTCAAATTAAAAAGAAAAACAACTAGTAAAGACACTAGAAGTTTTTATTTCCTTCTTTGCATGTGGGGAACACGATGGGATTTGAATCCCCTCCTCTAGTGAGAAGTACAATTTTTAATGGATGGAACTTTTTTTTATGGCTGAAATTTGTTTTTTTTGTCTTTAATGTTTGAAACTAATTTTTTTAAAAAATTCAGCAAGATTTTTGAGCCTATGAATAGGGAGGAAGAAGAGGGTGGATATAGAGTTCATTTGGCCTACCTGCTTGCGAGTGATCGACGAGATTTTCCAGAAAAGAAAATCGTCCTCAATCTGCATAACAGACGACCAACAAGATATTCTTTCGTGTTACAATGTAGAAGAAATTCGTCTCCATTCTGTGTAGCAAACAATCAACGAAATTTTCTTTCATGTTGTGATGAAGAGAAAAGTCTTCCCCGTTCTACGTATCAAGCGATCCACGAGATCTTCTTTCATATCGTCGAGATGCTAACATCCACAGAATCTCGCACTGCCAAAAACCAGAGGAAATACCAAAATTCAGAAGATATGGTGTCGAACCTAACAGAGAGTGATCTGATCATTTTCCAGAATAAGTATCATTTCCTAAGACAATATGATTGTGAAATTGTCTACTCTCACTGATGGAGTGTATTCTCCTCATTTCGGGTACATTATTGTTCACGATGCGGAACTGCGAGCCGTCCTACGATTGTCATCAGCGCTTGAGCTTATAAAAATCATGAAGGTGTTTGTAGTTTGTGTTGCCCAAGTGTCTTGTCGAGCAGTGACAGTCATCATCAGCCTGGCTGTCCTTTTCAGGAAGCGTGAGTTAACATTGGTGTATGAACTTTTACATGGTTGTGTGAGTTCATTAGCAACACATATGATCATGTGTTGTTTAAGAACAATGCATAGGATTTTCGGCTGAATGATTCCATAACTAGGCTTGTGAATGAGTCGATTTCGAGTCAATCCAGGGGTGGCTCGAAATCGGATCAAAATTTTTTTAAATGGATCGAAATTGGCTCGTGGCTCAATTCAATTTGGTTTTGATCTGATTCAGATCGAAGTGGAACGATTTAAGAGTCAGCTCGAATTGCTTTCGAGCCAACTCAAATTTTATTGTGTCGGCTCAAATTTTAATCGAGTCAACCCGAATGTCATTTTTTGCTCGTGAGCTAGATCTATCAAGCTCGAAAACCTGATTAAGCCGGCTCGAAAACTATTTTGTGTCTACTCTAAAACTTCATTTGAACAAAATATTAATTAATTTTAAAACAAATTAAAATTTGGAAAGTCATAAAATTACAAATATGAAATAATGCGAATTTGCAAAACAAATATTATTTGGGCACTTGTATTCATAACTCATAAATTTGAAATTACATATTACAAATTTATAATCTACAATAAAAAATATCAACTATGATAATTACAAATATTTTTTATATGGATATTAACATGCATCAATTTTACATGATTTTACCAAACTAGTTTCCTATATTTTATATGTTATTTCTATTTATTTTTCACAAACTTATGCTTAAAAATGTTTTTTCTTCATGTAATGCAGGTTGTAGGCGTTGAATACGAATAAGTTGAAACACGAAAATTAAGCAAAAAAGTGCCCCAAAACGACATGACCACTCCTAAAGGCACTGTGACACGCCTCTGTCAAACACAACTAACATGACCACACCAGAATTGGTGTAACCACTATATCTGGAATAGTAGGGTGGCATGACTATGCTACAATCAGGCATGACCATGTCTGCCCATGTGATGTGCCTAAAAATGTATTATTTTTCATGCTAAATTTTATGATGATATTGCACTTTAAAGGTATGTTTTTTTGTGTTTTTGGTTGTAGATACATCAAATTTAAAAAATTTAGAGTAATTGGAGCAAAAGGAACAAAAATGGACCAAACCGGAGCAAATCGGGACGAACCGGGGCACGCAAGAGCCATGGGGGACGAAACCAGGGACTTAAGTGCATGTGCCCGACACGTAAGTGCCCAAAATGGTGCTTAGGTTCCACCCAGATAGAGAGGAGGGCGCTTAAGCGCCCAAAATCAGAGTTTAAGCGCCAAAAACGGTTTTCAACATATCTTCTAGAATATACATCTGATTTGGACGATTTTTGAAGCGTTTCTTTATGTGTCTCTTGGGGAATTCATTGGAAATGATAAAAGGGACTTTATAGAAGAATTTGGGGCAGTTATAAGGAGTTATGAAGATGCACTTGGGGCACCTTTCGGAAGATTCATTGAATCTGGACATTTTTTAAGAGACACTTAAGAATCTCGTGGAAAATTATAAATAAGGCTTGGAAATGCTTTTAAAAGGACTCTCTTGAACTCATGAAGTAATTGGAAGAGTAGAAGAAGGCTTGGGTGTGAGCCCCAAGTGGGGCGACAAGGTGAGAGAAAGAGAGAGTGTGAGACATTTCTTCTTTTCTTTTCACTTTATTCTTAAAGAGGATTGTAAGGAGATTGCTTTTGATATACAAGGAGAGTTTGATTTCCATCAAAGATAAGTATTTTTTATTTTATTTTGATTTGAATCTAGTGCTTTGTTTGTATGGTTTCAAAGACCTATTTAATGAGAAGTTCTTGTTGTTTCTCCATGTCTAGTGAATAGTTTTCTTTACTCTTCCCTCTTATAATGAATTAGTATGCATGTGTAGGATATAGATATGAGTAGAGTGAGAATATCTTGTGATGATTTTACTTTGTTCTTCATTTACATGTAAATTTAATCAACTTGCATGTTAAAAAATGTTGTGAGAACATGTAAGATCTGTGATGGTGTTGTCTCAATCAACTATGGTAGAATCACATGAAATTGTATGAATGAGAATGTAGTCCATATGTTGGAGTACAAATAAATATGAAAATAATCTTTAATGGGTGTAGAATTAGAGGAATTTAGATTGATAGGCTAAAGCCCCCTAATTTGGTATATTGTTTTAGGTTTTAATGCGAGATGTTAGCCTCCGGGTGGAGGGATAAGAGGGAACACTAGAGTGACAACTAGTATCTTCCATGCCTAGCCCGTCATCAGAACTATTCAAGCTTTAGATTAACCAGTGTTCTTTATAGCATCTCTAGTAAGGGTAAAGAATACAATTGCTCCTATTTGTCACAATCCCTCTCACTACTTGTTTTACTTTTACACATGTCACTAATTTCATTGCATGAGGAATAGTACTTTTATTATATTAAACCTCACTTTCTGATTTTCCCTAAGTATTTTAATTTAAGAGTAGAAGTTGTATTGTAGTGATAATTGCAGGATATAAACAAAACCAAACCTTTATCAACCTTCCAAGCTAGGGCGTGTTATTCTAGACTAAAACTTCTTTTGAAAGCCACCGTGATTAACCTCGATCTCCGCGGGATCGATATTCAGGGCTTAATAAAAAAGCCCTATATTACTTGAAAACGATACATATACTTGAGTAAAATCCCTTTTATTTTAAAATATAATTGAAATCTTACTTTGCTTGGGATCAAGTTTCTGGTGTCATTACAGGGGATTGAAATCTTCAAGTAGTGGTGTTAACTTCATAAATCCTTACATATAAAAAATATCGAGATCAAGTTTTTAGTGTCATTGTCGAGGATCGCAACGGTTGATTTTAACTTTTAGGAGAATTTTAGTTGAAGTAATTAAGCTTAGACTTAGAAAATTGTAGTGTCGTAAAAAATTGTTTGTGTGAAAAATAAGATGTTTGTGAAAATATTTTGTTGTGTTGAATATATTTTTTGTTTTATTTGTTTAATT
>NW_018165148.1:63916-64785 GCF_001263595.1 Phalaenopsis equestris | reverse complement strand
GAACACTTCCTAGCAACACTGAGATCAACCCTAAAGAGAAAAATGATGAACAAATAGACGCTGTCTAATTAAGAAGTGGAAGAGAGATAAAGAGTGTGGTTAGAAAAGAGAAAGAAGTTGTGACAGAAACAAAGAAAACTAAAAGACCTGAAGAACATATTTCTATGGATCTGGAAAATTTAATATCTCCAACTAAAATTAATTTAGAAAGACCACCACCTCCATTTCCTCAAAGACTTAGACAATATGAGTTGGATAAACAATTTTTAAAGTTCATGGAAGTACTTAAGAAGTTAGCGATAAATATTCTTTTTTGCTGAAGCTTTGGAACAGATTCCAAGTTATGCAAAGTTTATGAAGGAGATATTAAACAATAAAAGAAATTTTGGGGATTACGAGACAGTTGCACTAAGTGAGGAGTGCAGCGCTATACTTCAAAAAAAGCTTCCTCAGAAACTTAAAGATCCTTATAGCTTTACAATTCCTAAGAAAGCTTATGTTGAAAAGCTTTATGTGATTTATGATCGAGCATTAGTGTGATGTCTCTATGTATATTTAGAAGGTTAGGTTTAGCCGATATTTCTCCCACTACTGTAACCCTTCATTTAACTAATCGATCTATCATTTATCCAAAAGGGGTTGTAGAAGACGTCATTGTTAAAGTGGATACATTTATCTTTCCTATGAAGTTTATTGTATTAAATATGAAGGAAGATAAAGAAAATCCAATTATTTTAGGGAGGCCTTTTCTTATTACTCGACAAGCTATGATAGATGCACAAAAAAGAGAGTTGACTATGAATATAAATGACCATGAAGTCACTTTTGATGTTTTAAAAACTATGAATTATCCAGCTGAGAGAAAAGAT
>NW_018165148.1:46067-63816 GCF_001263595.1 Phalaenopsis equestris | reverse complement strand
TCATCGGGCTTCACCAGCTCACACTTTAACAAAAGTTGCTCAAATTTGTAGTGTACTCCTCTACTAAGAGATCTTATTGTTGTAAGCGGTGATGTCTCCAAAACATCATATCTATTGTGTCATATCTCTCATCTAACCTTGGACCAAAAAGTAATTTTAGTTTTCCCCTCACAATGGTATAAGTGTTACAAATTCTCCCAACATAAAGAAGCATTATTCCATAACTTAAGAGTGGCTAGCTTGACCCTTCTATCTAGTGGGGTGCCCTTATACTCAAATGCACATTCTACTATCTAGAGCTACTCAATAAACTTGTCAGGATCCATGCGAATATTAAAATCCGACAAGTCAATATTCACTCCAATATCCTGGCTTTTCCGTTGATATTTCATGCCAAATCGATAGGGTCACTAGAAATTTCCTAATGAAAGAGATTTGCTTTCTCCTCTCATTCCGGTGACTCACCATTGTGGCTGTGAGTAACCTCATCGGATTGTCTCCTCTCAAAGACGACAAGCCTCTGTCACAGTTGAAGGATTTTCTATTGCATATCCTCCAAAGTAAATTCAGGAACACCTCACTGAGGTTTTCTCCTTGGTATGAGCTCATTTTCTCCCGTTCAGGTTTTCAGTGGACGTAATATTACAAATCAAAAGTTGATTGGGGGCTTAGATTTTAAAGGTAGGTGTCGGGGTGAATTTTGGTGATGTAGGAATGTTGGATTTTAGAAATTTTAGGCTTAGGGCTAGAAATTATGGTAGGAATAGCTAGGGTATTGAGTTGGTTGATGATTTAGGTTCTGTGAATTTTCAGGTAGATGTGAAAACAATAAATACCTAAAAATTTAGAGTTTTCGGGCACGGATATTAGATGATACCATTCTAAAATTGTGATGTGTAAAATGTGATAATATATTTTATATGTTTTTTTTTTAATTTTTTATGTTTTTCTATGGTTAATGTGATGTTATATGCAGTATACATATGAGAATTTAAGACTTGATCAGTTGGAGCACAAAATAAGCAAAATCTAAAAGCAAGCGCCTCGGCATCCATGATTACCGTCTTAGTGCTTGGTATAAGTCTATGAACCCGCAAAACCCAGAGAAAATGACATCCTAGCATCAAGCCAAAAGTGCCCCAACTCCAAAGTGTAGCGCCTCAGCATCATCCAGACGAGCGCCTCAGTGTTTGGCGTAGCTTATTTCAACAAAAAAATATAGAGAGCATTACATGTGCCATTGCTAAGACCCAAGCACTTCTACGCCCAATGCCAGCACTGTCGAGGTACAGGCGTCGGTGCTCCGGTGCTCAAAGCCCTAGATTGAGGATTCAAAATCATGAAAGCCAGCGTAGTCACACCTCTATCAACGCCCAACGCCATCCCATCAACGTTGTTGCATTGCCCACTAACTTAGAGACATTTTGGTGGTATTCTGACGATTCAGTCATTCAGAGGGGGGAGAAGATAAAAGACCAAAATTTCTTCATGAGAGGGGACTCAACTACGACATTATTCAAACTTCTGAAGTCCTCAAGCACAAGAGAGAAAGGGAACCCATGGAGAGAGACTTCCATCACTTCAAGAGGGAATTTTCACTGCATATTTTGAGATTCCACTTGTATGGTTGTAAGTGGGTGTTTGTATTTAGAGAGTGGATTGAGTTGAGAGAAATTGAAAGGGGAAAGCAGATTATAGAAGAAGATTGGCTTAGAGCAAGAAGAAATTTCATCCAAGTGTATTCTTCAATTATCATTTGTCTAAACCTTGTGTTTCTATCAATAAAATTGCTTGTGTTTTCCATATCAATGTGTAGGAACTAAGTTTTTCTCTTCCTTGAATTTATTTTGTTAAAATATTGTTTATTTCATGTGATTTTCATTAAGCATTTGAAAGATAAGTTGATGTGTTAAGCTTTAGAGTTTCATTTATCTTATTACTGATCACGAGAAAATTTAAAATAACTTGTGATATAGGACTATTGATCACAGACTTGAAGAACAAGTAGGCTAACATACAATTTCACTGTGAATAGGAATATTATCATTAGAAAATTACAATCACAGAGGAATGAGAAATCCTGAGAGATTTAACAAAGTTAAGGGGATTTAACCTTAATATGAGACTCCAATGCTTTCTGTGTCTAAAAATAGAGTAAGAAGTATTTGTCCCTGATTTTCAACTACATTAGAATAGACTTTGGTGAATAAACAATGAAATTTCTCAAGATCCAATTCAAAAAAATACTTTCTATATAAAACAAAAACCCCAAAATCAATAGGTATATCTTTTCTTATTTAGAAATTTAAAAGAATCTATGAAAAAATAATAAAACACTTTGAACTAAACTTACAATTAATAAACTAGTAATTAAACTATTTGGATATTAATTCTTGATCTATCGTACGAGGTTTACCTCAAATAAGTTCTCCAGGTTCTTCAATTTGTATGCCTGGTCTCCATCTTATTTTCCTTTTTTCCAATCCGTCCTCTTCCCAGAATCATTCCGACAATTCAAATAAGAGGGTGGGTTCTTTGAAAAGGTGATCTTAACACAATGATTAGATAGACTGGCAAACCTGACTTTACAAAAAAAATCAAAACAGTAATAATAGCTACTTAGAGCCGCATAATTTCTCACCTGGCCCGACGAACAAAAACAGTTCTATGCCCTTTGAAATGGGTTTTCTCTTTCTAAAATTCCTCAATTGATCTCTCTAAAGTTCAAGGTTTTGGAAACAAAAAAGCATGGAAAATATGATCCTAAAAGTGATTTGTAATATTTATATATAAATATTAATGGAGGGCATAACTATAAATATTGGAATTGGTATATATTTAATCGTAACATTAAAAAATCTTTTATATCATCAAATATAGGATTCCAAAAATTATAGAAAAATATTCAATAAATAGAAAATCATGTCTAGAGCATATTGATAAAAAATAGTTTGCAAAACGAATGCTAGATGGACCTGAAAAGCCTACTTTTATAAAGAAGTATTAAATCCTAAAGAAATATAAATCCAACAAGAATAATTTTATTTTCCTCCTTATTATACACAAAAAAATAAGTAAACATATGCTCAAAATAGAACAATTGTGTTCTACAATTTATTAAAAACAATTTGTAAATCGAACATAAAGAAAAAACAGATAAATTATTTGAATATAAAAAGATCAACTTTCATAAGTCAAAATTATCCAAATCAAAACAAATCAAAATCGACGAATAAGTCGAGCATAAAAACAACTCTAAAAACTCTAAGAAAATCAATAAATACAAAATTAACATGAAAAATCTACCAGATCCCAAATCATCTCTCAATAGGTCACCCATCTACTATTGGGACAATCGCAACCCGAAAATGTATGAAAGAAAAAAAAAAAGTGGTAGGTACGTTGTAGGATGAGTAAGGAGGCGAGAGAAAGGATGTTGGCTGAAATTGGGTGTGAAAGGCGACTGAACAGTGGGCTAAAAGTAGAAAACAACAGATTTCATACTGTAAACAGCATATAACAATGAGAGGGACGGTTGTCCTAATAAAAATAGCTGCTCAAAGGTGAGACGATGATGTGTGGAAGATGATGATGGGGATCCCTCATCTATTCCTGAGCAAGATACAAATACACGACTTATAAATGAAAATGATACAACACTCTGGAGAGCATAAAACAAAAAATAAAATCTAACAATCATCAAAAGTCCTTCAAAACATAAAAAATCATATAAATAGTCTCCTCTGAAAAAATAAACCCAATTAGAAATAACAAAACAGGACAGAGCTAAAAAGAAAAAGATTATGGCTAAAATTGGGAATAGTAAAAAGTTAGTAGCGTGATATTCCATGATCGTACAGAACTGTGTGGAGTTTGCAGATCGCAAAAATTCTGTGAAAAAGGGATAGTGGGATCCCGACGCTCATGTGTTACCAATGCCAACAGATCCATATTGGATGTCATCATTATACTTACGCTTCAGGCAGGGCCATATGATCATTGAGGGTATTCCCAAGAAACATGTTTATGATTATTCGAACGCTCTCTCATCCCATAATGTTTTTTTTTAATATTTAAATATTTTTAATTTAAATTTATGGGGATTCATAAGTATAACAGATCCAAAGATAGATATCTTCTTCGGTTTTGTTCAGGCTCTTGAAGAGCCATCTATGCCTTTCTTTTGAGCTGATCTAAGGCAACAATGCTTTTGAGATTTAAACAACCGAGCACTGTGGGGCTGTATGGCGACGGATTTAAGGTGAAATTTAGGCAGGATTTAAGCGGAATCTTGCCCGACGATTATTTTGGACAAAATAAATCCTCTGATGCCGTAAATCAGGATTTCACGGATTCAACGTATATCACAGGTTTAGAAAATCCTATGAATCGGAGAATTTAACTTCACACACTTTGGATTTAAAGCTTAGCTCGATAACCGCTGCGACGCGGCTCAGTAACTGTCAAACAGTTTCACTGGATTTATTGAATTTATTAAATTTGTGTTAGGTAGTCGATAGTGAGCGTAAAATTTGTCGAAAAATCATGACATGAATCTTTTTGATGAAAATTTTATAAGATGGTGGTGAGAACTGCAATGCTCTATGGCAATAAATGTTAGCCTTTAAAAGAGAAGCATAAAACTAACTTATGTGTTGCCGAGATGAGGATTCTTAGGTGGATGAGAGACTTTACACTTGGAGACAAAATGTGAAACGAATATATCCATGATAGGGTTGTTGTAGCTCCAGGCAGTGGCGGACCAGATTAGAGAGTCATCTTAGATAATTTGGTGAAATTAAAAGTCGATCATCTCATGATCCGATTAGGAGAATAGATGCTTTAGATTCAACTTATGTTAAGAAAAGAAAGAGGTAGACCTAGGATGAATTGGGCATATTGTATAAAAAATGGACCTAGGATGACTTGGGCATATTGTATAAAATATGTCTTAATTTATTAGAAGGAAATGAAAATATGGCACTAAATAGGACGCAATGGAGAAAAACGATTCATGTAGCCGACCCCACTTAGTGGGATAAAGGTTTTGTTATTGTTGTAAGATTTAAATATTGTCAAGACTGATAAATGTAAAGTTTCCTACTCATAGTGTATATTAATTTTTTTGCTAGAAGTTTATGTTGTTTGGATGTTTTATCTTGTGAAATTTCAGAAATTTGTGACTTCAATTCCCCTTGAAATGGTCAATTATTAAGTACCTGATTTTATAAGCCGGAAGATAACTACACGTAAGATATGGTAGAGGAAACTTATTTCCTTCGCAAAAACAAATACTATTAAAAGTCAAACCTATTAATATTGATGTTGGAATTTTGTTGCCTTAAACAAATATCAGCAAAAAGTCACAAACCTAACCCTAGTAATCTCTACTTGTCCAAATCTTATTTCAGGGTTATTAAAAAGTTAATTGAAATTTAACTTGCTTAAAACCAACTTAAATTTTGACACAAACAATATTTTGAGCACCATTCAAGAGTAAAAATCAATTTCTAGTTTGAACTGATTATCAAATTTGAATAGCATCGACTCAAAATGAGATGAAATGCATGTATGTAAAACATCATGAATACAAATTATTGTATAGTAATAATATAATGTGTATATATCACAAACTTCTATAAAATTCAACATTAAGTTGAATCAACGCCGGGTAATTTCAGGTTAAGTTGGCTCGACTAAAATTAATTTTTATTTCAAGTCAAGCTCAGCTTAAGCATAAATATTTTTTTTTTATTTTGAATCAGGCTAATCTCGTTAGAACTTGACTCAATATCATCCTTTGTGAGTCAACTCAACAGGTTTATGCTGAGCAAGGGACTAGCTTAAGAACCTTCTTGACATGAAAGGAACTTTACCAGCAAGGGTTAATATAATCTAAGTGGACTATTAATCACCTAAAGTCAAGATGAGTAAACTTTATCAATAGCTAGTTGATTTAGAAATTAATATCACTAAATGATGATTAAAGCAAACTTTCCCTTAATAGCAATTACGGAGTTTAAAGCTTGTTCTGGAATGCTATCAACCATTTTCAGATGAATCTAAATTGCAATGATATTTTAGGCTCATACAGGTTACCTAATATTTTAGGCTTTCTGTTATAGGACTGACCTCAATAATCGTATGTACAAAAAAATATAAAATTTTCAACCAAGGCATCAAGGACTATAGGATATTGAAAATATAAAGCCATTAACTCCAGCGAAGATGCGATATTCAACTCCACATTCCTTCTAACAGCTGGCACTAATTTCCATCCCCTCCTTGACCAAGTAATTTGACTTTAACCTCTGATCTAGCCTATGCAGATCAAAGGCAATATATGGCAACCAAAAGCCTGTTTGTATTTATGGTGTGTATTAAAAAGGCCTGCTAATTTTTTAGGACCATAAGATAGGGATGGAGCATGGGATTATCCTAGAACCAACAAGTATGCAATAGTACCAACTAATGATCAACCTTGTTGGTTCATCAAAGAATAAACTCAAACAGTGCAAGGGGATAAAAGTTGTCAAGCAATACAGTCAATCTGCATATGCAGCTTTCAAATACCAATCAAGGTTTCTTTTTGTAACATTTTTGTTGCTAGGAATCGTAGATACATGTGAGGTATTTCTTATTTTGATAAAGATAAATAAAAAGCTTCGTGCTAATTCAATATGCCCAACTGAATGGGTAGGATAAACAAAAACCACAAGCATAAAAGAAGAGTAGTAGAACTAAACCAAAAGAAAAGAAGAAGATTACCTGAAATCAGGCCCTTGATAGGCAAGCATTTCCTCGTCAGAATCTTTGGTCTCTTTAAAAGACATGCTGTCGATTACAAGCTCATCCGGATAAGCAGTGCAGCAGAACTCCAAACCTTGCCCTCCATTCTTCCTTGCATTTATGATCAATGGAATGCTAGATTGGTTTGGCCTTTCCCTATTTCCATCCTCATCATTATGACCAGCCCTCCTATCGTGTTCAGGCTCCTCTCCAGTCACAAGGCTCGGCATAGAAACCAGAACTTCAATTTTCTCCCCATTGTAGCTTCTTTCGAGGGTGACGGTACTCTTACCTTTTTCGTTTTGAATTTCGAATGGGAAGTCTTCAGGTATTTCTTCCACCTGCAATATTTTAACAACCTAGAATCATCGTTTGGAAGAGCTCCAATCATTACTAGTCCTACAACAATTTTTACTTGTCCCATCTCTAAATAAGGTGGTTCTCTTTCTTGTTGCAAATGTTATCATCCATGGATTACGGCAAAGCTAACAAAGAGAAACCCTTTCAACGCACCTCATACGAAATGGTTAATAACTGGGGAAAGTAAGATGAGGAATTTAAGAATCGACGAAAGAGAGAGCCACCTCATACGAAATGGTTAATAACTGGGGAAAGTATGATGAGGAATTTAAGATTCGACGAAAGAGAGAGAGAGAGATCAAGAGCTTACCCTATCGTGGTCATCGCAGTCATCGGCACACTTAATCTCCGCGTCAATGACACGAAGGAGATCAAAATCGGAAGTCGGCTTATTTGCAGTAGAACAGAAAGAAGAGACGAAGAAGGGAAGTAAGGAGCTATGTTCTCGAGACAAGCGGCTATTAGGAGCTTGGGGCTGGAGGAAGGCGAAGAGCGGAATTTGGAATCGTCTGGCAGCAGCAGCGCCGGCATGAAGGGATCCCGACAAGCGGACGCGTCGGAGAACGGCAGACGCCATTGCCTCTGGCCAATCGGTAAGAAGAGATCGGACTAAACTTCATTAGCAATAAATATTTACATGCCTACAACACAAGAAGTATTTAGATATCTAACACCTAAAATTGGACATTTACATTTATAATACTTTAGTGTCTTAAATTTATGCATAAAGATATGTATTTCACCTTAAAGAAATAGTAATATTGATGCATGCTAGAAAATTCCCAACGGTAGAGTAACAGATTATCGTCTTAAGGTTTATACAAGGATTCAGCACACTCTCAAATTAAAAAAAAAAAAAAAACAACCAGTAAAGACACTAGAAGTTTTTATATTGAATGTCGGAAAGCAAAAAACCACGGTGTCTTGTCTAGTTGAAGGGATCCACTACAAATTAGTGACTATAGTTACAACACCTTGTCCCACAGACGAGAGAGAGGGTTATATTGTCTCTAAAGTTACAAAGTCGGTGTGTGGATGAACATGTCGTCCTGCGGTAGAGAGGATTGCTACAAAGAATAATAGTGAGGGCTTCAATGCACCGTCTTCAAGGTCGGTGCGGTGTCTGAGATGGCTTGTCGCTTCGTACGGTACTTCATTGTAAGAAGTAGGTGGCGGTCGATGGTGATCGGCGATAGCAGGCAGTGGCGGTCGTCGATGGTTGGCGACAGTCGATGACTAGTGGTCGATGAATCGTCACTTTAAAAGTGATGTTGAACTTCTGCTCCTTCAAGCTTCAAGCTCTTCAGGTTTCAAGCTCAACTACCCCTTCAAGATGGGAGTGAACTCTATTTATATAGTCTTAGTTATGATTAATGAAAAAATATGAACCATATGATCGGAAGATCCGAAGAGATCTTCTCGATCAAATGGAGTTTGATGAATATTTGATTGTTTTAACGATGTCGGAATTGAACAATCTTGTGCTCATTGGATTTGTTTTGTCAAGACGCTGGATTCGGCTTTATGTTTATTGATTCAACATTCGTTTGACTTTCCAAATGTCCAGAAAGCTTTCATAAGTGATTTAATGGCTTGATAGGGGTTTGATTTGGTTTGGATTTGACTGGTTTTGGGATTATTGGGTCCATCTTATCGAGTCAGTTAGTTTGACTATAAATTTGCTGAAATCGGAGTTCTGGATGACATTTAATATATGTTTGAATATTTCTTGCTCAATAGGCCGCTCTGAGTCCACGTCATGCCTCGAGATTCTGGTCAGATGATGAAAATTTGTTAATGACATATCAGTTGCCCTATATTTCAGATGATGCCTCGAGATTCTGGTCAAATGATGAAAATTTGTTAATGACATATCAATTGCCCTATATTTCAGGTGAGACCCATTTCATTGCCCTATATATAGATAGATATATACATATATATAGCTCAGTTGATCTGCCTTCTATGCATGTGGGGAAGAGGATGGGATTCGAATCCCCTCTTCTAGTGAGAAGCAAAATTTTTAATGGATTGAACTTTTTTTTGTGGCTGAAATTCGTTTTTTTTGTCTTTAATGTTTGAAACTATTTCTTGTCATGAATGCATATGATTTTTGAGCCTATGAATAGCGAGGAAGAAGAGGGTTGAGATAGAGTTCATTTGGCCTACCTGCTTGCGAGTGATTGACGAAATTTTTCAGAAGAAGAAAATCATCCTCAATCTGCATAACAGATGACCAACAAGATATTCTTTTGTGTTACAATGTAGAAGAAATTCGTCTCCATCCTGTGTAGCAGACAATCAATGAAATTTTCTTTCATGTTGTGACGAAGAGAAAAGTCTTCTCCATTCTGCGTATCAGGCGATCCACGAGATCATCTTTCATGTTGCCGAGATGCAAACATCCGCAGAATCTCGCACTGCCAAAAACCAGAGGAAATGCCAGAATCCAGAAGATATGGTGTTGAACCTAACAGAGAGTGATCTGATCATTTTCCAGAATAAGTATCATTTCCTAAACAATATAATTGTGAAATTGCTACTCTCACTGATGGAGTGTATTCTCCTCATTTTGGGTACATTATTGTTCACGATGTGGAACTGAGAGCCGTCCTACGATTGTCATCAGCGCTTGAGCTTACAAAAATCATGAAGGTGTTTGTAGTTTGTGTTGCCCAACTGTCTTGTCGAGCAATGACAGTCATCATCAGCTTGACTGTCCTTTTCAGGAAGCATGAGTTAACATTGGCGTATGAACTTTTAGTATGGTTATGTGAGTTCTTTAGCGACACATATGATGTGTTGTTTAAGAACAATGCATTGGACTTTCCGCTGAATGATTCCATAACTAGGCTTGTGAACGAGTCGATTTCGAGCCAATCCAGGGGTGGCTCGAAATCGGATCAAAATTTTTTTAAATGGATCGAAATTGGCTCGTGGCTCAATTCAATTTGGTTTTGATCCGATTCATATCGAAGTCGAACGATTAAAGAGTCAGCTCGAATTGCTTTCGAGCCAACTCGAATTTTATAGTGTCGACTCAAATTTTAATCGAGTCAACTCGAATGTCATTTTTTGCTCGTGAACTAGATCTATCAAGCTCGAAAAACTGATCCGCTCGAAAACTATTTTGTGCCTGCTCTAAAACTTCATTTGAAAAAAAATATTTATTAATTTTAAAACAAATTAAAATTTAAAAAGTCATAAAATTACAAATATGAAATAATGCGAATTTGCAAAACAAATATTATTTGGGCACTTGTATTCATAACTCATAAATTTGAAATTACATATTACAAATTTATAATTTACAATAAAAAATATCAACTATGAAAACTACATATAACTTGAATTATCGTTGTATCAGTTGCTCTTAATTCTTAAATCTTGATGGCTTTCATCCTCAAAAATTACTTCAAAGCCGTGAAAAGAAATTAAAGATAAAACTCAAAAGTTAAAAGTGCAATAACTACTTTAATATTTTGTATGAAATAATAAATATACAAATGCTAAAATAAAAACAAGAGCTGACACATACATTTGTTTCTCATATTTAGTAGGAGATTAGCTAATTCCTATAGATACAGATACTATATCTTAACCATGTACTGTCAACTTCATCTGATTCCACTTATGATTCTACCAGAAACCTATCCATCTGATTGAAAATGATGCAAGTTAGTGCAGGAAATAACAATTACTACAAAATAATATTTCATCATATGCATAACCTAAATCTTTAGGTACAAGAGAAAGGTCTAATATATATCAACTTCAGATTTATCAAATCAAAAATACAATTTTAAAATATATAATAAATAAAAACTCTTCGTTGCAACTATACAGAAAAGAAACATTACCATGATCATAGCAAAAAAACATATTTTTGGCGTTAGATATGTAAATACATATGAATTGGCTAATAGTGTGGTATAATTGAAAATGCACCTAAACAAGCCAGACCATCAAAGGAAAACTAAAAGAAGTTATCAAAAGACAAAGCATCAACATCTTTTGAGGCAAAGCTTAAACAAAGAGCGTTTTTAAGAAAATGTCATAAAGTTAAGAGATTTATTGTTTGGTTGAGTTTTAATTTGGCTATAAAAATATATTCTTCTTTTATGTTCAACTCAACCAAATTTATGCCAAGCCATCCAAAATTTTGTAGTTGTAATCATCTCAAAAACAACTAGAGCTAATGATTACATTTTTATTCAAGGAGTGAATAAAAAGTAGATATATCTAATCTAAATATATGTATTTCTCTTTGCAAGCAATTTAATGTAACAGACATTGTATTGTGAAAAAAAAATGTACATTATTTAGATTGTGCCAATTAAATTGAACCAAATTGTTTTTACAACCATCTTAATTGAGATGATTGGTATATTTATTCGATCTTGAATCAAAACTCAAGCATAAAAAAATTCCATATTAGAGAGCAGGGAGGCTAGAGTCAGAATAGCGCAAGCACAATAAGGTAATCAGATAATCACAAAAATAAAACCTTAACCAGATAATCACGAAAATAAGTAAGTTGAAGGCAAACAAATAAGTTCAAAACATGTGATTTGATGGTAAACATATAACTTCATAATATATAAAATGATGCAAAAGAATAATTAGTAAATATCAACAACGCCCCACACCAATTAAAATGACATAATGTTATTTATGCAGTACAAGAATCACAATCAACCCTATCTCCTTCTCTTTAGTATCAAGCCCACCAAATTAACATCAAGTAGAGAAATATGAAACAAAAAACATCTCAACTGCCAAATTCATTGTCTTCTTAGTTCTCACCAATAAAATCAGAGCTCAGAAAATTTCCAAGCAAACCTAGTTAACTCCATCCAAAATTATTTGGTAAGTTGGTGTGGCATCAAACGGGTTCAAAACATATGTTACAACCTACAAATGTATAATTTTTATATTTTATAACACACCCTAAACTGTATATCAATATTTATTTATAGAACCCAATTAAAAACATCAAGATTTGGATAACCGGTTGAGCTACAAGTAGCTAGCATCATTGCTCCATCAAAAATAAAATTGAATAAGCTTCCAATAACTTTATCAATCCAGAAAACCAAAATTAGGGCATTTACATACATAGCATCTAATTTTTTTTTGGATTTTTCCATCTCACACAAAGAACTTTTACATTTACAAGCATAAACCAACTAGCAACTTAGCCAATTCAAAAGGCATCAATTCAGGAAACCAAAATTGATCTATTCATATCGTTTCAAGAATTCCAAACCATTCAGCATCAAATTACATAAGCATAACAATTAAGCACCCAAATTTTATGGAGTTACATATCTCACACCAAAACTTTCAAATTCACAAGCATTAACAAACTAGCAAGTTAGCCAATTCTAAAAATATCAATCTAGAAATCTAGATTTTGCATAAACATCAATCCTGTTATAAAGAATATTGACTCTCTGACATTCTCAATTACCTTACCAATTTCTTTCAAACTATCGTGCACCATTAAGTTAAGAATATGAGCAGCAAAACAAACTTGAAAGAAACCACCCATAATAAGCAAATCAGACCTTCTACTAAACAAACCTTTGAGATTTCTAATAGTGATGCATTATCCAAAGTGATTGTATTTACTTTATTTCACAAATTTCATTGTAACAAACTTTTAGAAATAGCTTTAGCAATCACAGCTCCACTATGTGGAGGATCTAGATTATTAAAGTTAATGATCCTAGAATGCAACTTCCAATCAAAACTAATATAATGCACGGTAAGACATATGTAACCAATTCTTTGGCTTGATGTCTATCAATCATTAGTAAATGAAACCCTCCTACTAATTTTAAATTTCCTTTAAATTTCTCTTCTATATTTCGTACACTTTCAAAACTTTTCCTTAATATCAAATTTGGAAATTTTATGATAATTGAAATTTATTGATTTAATCAAAATATTAAACCATAGATGTTCAGCTATCATGAATGGGTATTCATGAACAATAATCGTCTTAGTCATAATATTTTTTATATGGATATTAACATGCATCAATTTTACATGATTTTACCAAACTAGTTTCCTATATTTTATATGTTATTTCTATTTATTTTTCACAAACTTATGCTTAAAAATGTTTTTTCTTCATGTAATGCAGGTTGTAGGCGTTGAATACGAATAAGTTGAAACACGAAAATTAAGCAAAAAAGTGCCCCAAAACGACATGACCACTCCTAAAGGCACTGTGACACGCCTCTGTCAAACACAACTAACATGACCACACCAGAATTGGTGTAACCACTATATCTGGAATAGTAGGGTGGCATGACTATGCTATAATCAGGCATGACCATGTCTGCCCATGTGATGTGCCTAAAAATATATTATTTTTCATGCTAAATTTTATGATGATATTGCACTTTAAAGGTATGTTTTTTTGTGTTTTTGGTTGTAGATACATCAAATTTAAAAAATTTAGAGTAATTGGAGCAAAAGGAACAAAAATGGACCAAACCGGAGCAAATCGGGACGAACCGGGGCACGCAAGAGCCATGGGGGACGAAACCAGGGACTTAAGTGCATGTGCCCGACACGTAAGTGCCCAAAATGGTGCTTAGGTTCCCAAAATGGTGCTTAGGTTCCCCCCAGATAGAGAGGAGGGCGCTTAAGCGCCCAAAATCAGAGCTTAAGCGCCAAAAACGGTTTTCAACATATCTTCTAGAATATACATCTGATTTGGACGATTTTTGAAGCGTTTCTTTGTGTGTCTCTTGGGGAATTCATTGGAAATGATAAAAGGGACTTTATAGAAGAATTTGGGGCAGTTATAAGGAGTTATGAAGATGCACTTGGGGCACCTTTCCACTTTAGGCACCTTTCGGAAGATTCATTGAATCTGGACATTTTTTAAGAGACACTTAAGCATCTCGTGGAAAATTATAAATAAGGCTTGGAAATGCTTTTAAAAGGACTCTCTTGAACTCATGAAGTAATTGGAAGAGTAGAAGAAGGCTTGGGTGTGAACCCCAAGTGGGGCGACAAGGTGAGAGAAAGAGAGAGTGTGAGACATTTCTTCTTTTCTTTTCACTTTATTCTTAAAGAGGATTGTAAGGAGATTGCTTTTGATATACAAGTAGAGTTTGATTTTGAGTTTGATTTCCATCAAAGATAAGTATTTTTTATTTTATTTTGATTTGAATCTAGTGCTTTGTTTGTATGGTTTCAAAGACCTATTTAATGAGAAGTTCTTGTTGTTTCTCTTGTAATGAATTAGTATGCATGTGTAGGATATAGATATGAGTAGAGTGAGAATATCTTGTGATGATTTTACTTTGTTCTTCATTTACATGTAAATTTAATCAACTTGCATGTTAAAAAATGTTGTGAGAACATGTAAGATCTGTGATGTTGTTGTCTCAATCAACTATGGTAGAATCACATGAAATTGTATGAATGAGAATGTAGTCCATATGTTGGAGTATATTTCATGAGGTTGAGTGCAAATGAATAGGGAAATAAAATTTTCAAGGGTGTAGAATTAGAGGAATTTAGATTGATAGGCTAAAGCCCCCTAATTTGGTATATTGTTTTAGGTTTTAATGCGAGATGTTAGCCTCCGGGTGGAGGGATAAGAGGGAACACTAGAGTGACAACTAGTATCTTCCATGCCTAGCCCGTCATCAGAAAGGATTATTCAAATAATAGATTAACCAGTGTTCTTTATAGCATCTCTAGTAAGGGTAAAGAATACAATTGCTCCTATTTGTCACAATCCCTCTCACTACTTGTTTTACTTTTACACATGTCACTAATTTCATTGCATGAGGAATAGTACTTTTATTATATTAAACCTCACTTTCTGATTTTCCCTAAGTATTTTAATTTAAGAGTAGAGGTTGTATTGTAGTGATAATTGCAGGATATAAAAAAATTGTACTTTATATTATAATTTTAAGAATTTACTTATAGTCATTTCCAACTTATCTGAGGGATCGATATCTATGATTCCATTAGAGCCCTTTATTACTTAAGAGATACGTATACTTGTGTTATTTGTAAGGGGATTTGGCAGTTTAAAAATTTTTAAATGATAAAACTATTTTTACCAAAGTTATTTTTGTTGGAATTAATTTCAATATTTTTTATTGTATCTATTGTGTGTATTTTGTAATATTGAAAAATATTTACAATCCTTACATATAAAAAATATCGAGATCAAGTTTTTAGTGTCATTGTTGAGGATTGCGGTTGATTTTAACTTTTAGGAGAATTTTAGTTGAAGTAATTAAGCTTAGACTTAGAAAATTGTAGTGTCGTAAAAAATTGTTTGTGTGAAAAATAAGATGTTTGTGAAAATATTTTGTTGTGTTGAATATATTTTTTGTTTTATTTGTTTAATTATTAATGTATTGTTTATTGTGTTGTGTATGCAGAAAAAAAGATCTACAGGACTTGTGCCTTATGATCCCGAGATTAAAAAAAGGAAGAAAATCAAAAAACAGAAAGGACTTGAAAAACTAGAAATTGAAATGGAAAACATTCAAAATAATAACTTGGAAAATCATCATAAATCTTTAAGGGATTATGTAAATCCTATGATATATGAAATTCACTCAAGTATACAAACCCCTGTCGTAGAAGCTGACTCGTTTGAACTAAATCCAATGAGTATCCAACTGACGCAGAACAACCAGTTTGGGGGAACTCTTTTGGAGGATCCCTATTTACTCTTATCAAGTTTTCTATAACTTTGTGCTACATTTTGTTATAAAGGCATGTCAGACGATGTTGTTAGACTAAGGTTTTTTCTTTTCTTACTAAGGGATAAGACTAATTTTGGTTATACTCATTAGCACCTGAATCTATTAAAAATTAGGAGGATTCAACTCAGAAATTCCTAGCAAAGTATTTTCCACCTTCAAGGACTACTAAACTTAAAAATGATATTATCTCATTTTGTTAGTATGAAGGGGAATCAATATACGAAGCTTGGAAAAGATTTAAGGAAATCTTAAGAAAGTATCCACACTCTGCTTGATTGGTTAATCATTTAAACTTTTTACAATGGGTTAGTAGGATCCCTTGGGTCTATAATTGACGTTTATGCTGGTGGATCATTAATGTCAAAATCATTCGATGAAGCATATGCATTAATCGAAGAAATTGCTACAAATGAATTTCAATGGCCCTCTGTAAGGGTAAATCCTAAAAAGGTAGTCAATGTTTATGATACAGATGCAATTATAACTCTTGCATCTCAGGTTGCTGCAATATTAAGGAAGTTAGACCAATTTGGAATGAACCAACCTCAATTTACTCCAGTAAGTGAGGAAAGTTTCATTAGGGCATATGATTGATTCTAACCTATCATATGAGACTTTTAATAACATAAACAACCCATATTCTAACTTTTACAACCCAGGTTGGAAGAACCATCCTAATTTTAACTGGTATCATACTAATGTGGGTGGAAACTATTAATTGGAAAATAATCACGCAAATCCTAATGGAAGTTAGAATAATCAGGGGAACACAAACTAAAGACTTTCATATCCACCGAACTCTAGCAATGATCAACAAATTGAGGATAAGATGATGTCTATAGAAGAAGTTGTATTGCAAATGAGAAACCAATTACAAAGTCAAAATTTTGCGATTAGAAAAATAGAGAATCAACTGGGACAAATTTTTAATTCAATTAGCAATAGACCCCAAAGAAAACTTCCTAGCAACACTGAGATCAACCTTAAAGAGAACAATAATGAAAAAGTAGAAGTTGTTCAATTAAAAAGTGGAAGAGAGATAGAGGATGTGGTTAGAAAAGAGAAAGAAGTTGTGAGAGAAACAAAGGAAGCTAAAAAACCTCAAGAACATGTTTCTAAGGATCTGAAAAAATTATTATTTCCAACTAAAATAAATTTAGAAAGACCACCACCTCCATTTCCTACACTTAAAGTTCATGGAAGTACTTAAGAAGTTAGCGATAAATATTCTTTTTTGCTGAAGCTTTGGAACAGATTCCAAGTTATGCAAAGTTTATGAAGGAGATATTAAGCAATAAAAGAAATTTTGGGGATTACGAGACAGTTGCATTAAGTGAGGAGTGCAACGCTATACTTCAAAAAAAGCTTCCTCAGAAACTTAAAAATCCTTCTATTAACAATTCCTTGTGCAATTTAAGAAAGCTTATGTTGAAAAGCTTTATGTGATTTATGATCGAGCATTAGTGTGATGTCTCTATGTATATTTAGAAGGTTAGGTTTAGCCGATATTTCTCCCACTACTGTAACCCTTCATTTAACTAATCGATCTATCATTTATCCAAAAGGGGTTGTAGAAGACGTCATTGTTAAAGTGGATACATTTATCTTTCCTATGAAGTTTATTGTATTAAATATGAAGGAAGATAAAGAAAATCCAATTATTTTAGGGAGGCCTTTTCTTATTACTCGACAAGCTATGATAGATGCACAAAAAAGAGAGTTGACTATGAATATAAATGACCATGAAGTCACTTTTGATGTTTTAAAGACTATGAATTATCCAGCTGAGAGAAAAGATGATTGTTTTCAGATTGATGAAATTGATTATCTAAGTAAAGATCATT
>NW_018165148.1:43855-45967 GCF_001263595.1 Phalaenopsis equestris | reverse complement strand
GCTTCTTTTGACCTAGCCATAAACATAAGGAGTATTATGCCCCCGATTACAACCACTATGTAGGATAACATTTTCGAAAAATCACGATCACCACGATCCCCAAATCACGGAGAGACAAGCATCATCTATGAAGAAAATCACAAACTTTTCATGTTTTTTGCTATTTTTCAGTGCCAAGTATTCTATTTTGCTAGACCTTAGAAATCACAAACTTATGTTTGATAATCGTCAGGCTAGGTTAACTAAATTTGTGAACTAGGAGTTTTTTGTAAAAAAATATTACACTTTCCCAGTGGAATCGATAAATGGTACTCTTGCACCACATTACTACTTGACACGTCAACTTGTGTTGTATGACTGACTCACCTCTCAGTAAATTTTGGCGCGTCGCGTTTTTAGTGTCGTTGTTGGGGAAGGCGTTGATAATTGTTTCTACTTATAGCAGAACTTTAGTTAAAAACTTAAGATCTAAATTTTGCATTATTGTTTTCTTATTTTTATTTAGTGATTTTATTTTTCAGTTATTGCATCTATATTGTTGTTGTATCTTTTTACAAGTGCTTATAAATTAAAAAGCTGAAAAAAATTTATGTAAAGTCATCATGTGTGGTCAATCAGTTTAATTGTCTTTGTTTCTCCAACAAAATATGACATGTATGCATAGGGACAACATCAAAAAGCACCTTGTTGTCATATTTTCCTATAAAAAATGCCACCATTACTTGTTTAGTTATCTTAATTTATCTACAATCATTTAACCATTGATGTCGGTAGGATCTTGGGTGTTTCAAGGTAAGTAATGTCAATTTCTCCACTAACTTGGTACTATCCATGTTCATGCAACTTCCACCATCAATTATCCCACTACAAACTTTATTATTTACAAAATATTGAGTGTAAAACAAATTCTCTCACTGATTTCTTTCCTTTTTGCTTGATCTCTGAGAGCTCTTCTTGCCATAAGTTACTCATCAACTACAAAACACTATCCATCATAGAAGTCCTTAAGAGATGGTATTTCATCATCATACTCTTCTTCATAAACTTTTGAAATGAACTCTCCTTGTGGTG
This sequence comes from Phalaenopsis equestris, assembly GCF_001263595.1. NCBI lineage: Eukaryota > Viridiplantae > Streptophyta > Magnoliopsida > Asparagales > Orchidaceae > Phalaenopsis > Phalaenopsis equestris. The sequence continues at coordinate 44,896 of NW_018165148.1, read as the reverse complement.
TAATCACCATTACCCTCTTGATCAGGCACTCATGAGATATGTATCTCTGCCTTAACATTTAAAAAACTTAACGTTATGACTTTTAGAAGTAGTAGGCTTGGTGTTACATTTTAGAGCATCAACTTGTTTTCCATTCTTAGAGGGCTTGGTCTTGGCTTGTTTGATGGAAATTCATCATGTTTAGGGGCATGTTTCAATGTATTTGGATCAGCTATTTTTTATCCCTTCTTAGCCTCCTTTCTTCACCTCATTTGTTGCTCAAGCTTGATAGTCTTGTGCAACATGTCTTCCAATTCTACATAATGTTGCATCTTTACTTAATCATGGATTTCTAGGTTCAATCCTTGCAACAACATTGCCATCGTTGCTTCAAGGACCACATTAGCACAATTCATAACAATCTCCATCTCCTTATGATACTCATCAACACTCTTATTATATTGGGTGAGGCATTAGAGTTTGTTGTAAAACTCTCGCAAATGGTAGCTTGGGATGAAAAGCTTGGAAATGATCATTTTCAATTCCTCTCATGTCACTGCTAGGCGTTCTCCATTTCGCTTTCTTTCTTTCAACTATTAATCCCATCAAACAATAACATAGTTAGTAAATTCAATTACAGAATGTTTAACCTTTTTAAATTTAGATAAATTGTGGCAATTGAAGACCATCTCTATCTGCTTATCCCATTCTAAATAAGCCTCAAGATCAAGTTTTCTTTCAAATAATGGAATATTAACCTTGATGCTTCCCAAATCATCATCCCAATAAATAACCCATCATAACTTCTATATTCCCATAACCACGCTTAAACACTCTCCCGATTTATATATGGTTTGTTAAACTCCTCTAACCTATTATCATCTTCTATATCCTCCAATTATTCACACGATTGCACACACAAAGGTTGCTTAATAGAATTATTTTCTTGTCGCCCCCTATGCACTCTATCCTCTAACCTATTTATGCTCTCGTGAAATGGCTCCAACTCAAACCTTATCATCCACCTTGTCTTCCTCATTAGTGCTTGTAATTCTAGTTTGA